>NW_028278291.1:0-28208 GCF_059751315.1 Micrasema longulum
TATCTAATACAAAAAATGAAAATTTAATTACAATTACTATGGGGACTGCTTTTCTTGACATTTGGCTTGCAAAACGCCGGCTGAATGCAATGAATAGCATGATAAATAATAAATAAATAAATTGAATCGGGTTGTGGTCCCGTGGCTAGAGTCGTGGACTCATGGGTCAAAGATACGAGGATCGCACCCCACTCTACCACAACTTGATTTCCATATTCTAATAGTGAGTTATTTACAACTCGTTAAAAATGGCCACCAAAAATTTGAATGTTTGGGTAAACCATAAGAACGTAAAGATAAATTTTTTCATTTATTTGTTTATAAATTTGTATAAACCACTTAATTTTTTTTTTTTTTTTTTTAATTACACTTCGACCGGTTTCGAGGTTACTACCTCATCGTCAGGAATTTAACTAACTTATAATTACACGCGTTGCTATTTATATAATAAAATATTGTATGAAAGAGACAGAAAATTGAAAGAAAGAGAGAGAAAGAAGATAAAATAAATCATAACGGGAATAGTTTTAAAAGAGGACTCGAAGTTAAATTTAATTGATTATTTATTATTTGAAGTTTTTGATTAATGGCTTTACTAATTTCTAATCGTTCTAAATTATCTAAACGTAAACCATTTTTATTGACATGCAAAATTTCTACACACGTTTCTTGATTAAATTAAAACACAAAGTGAAAAATGTTTTTGATAACAATAATATATTATTGGCGAGTACGGCCAACAAAGCAAAAACTTACAAAAAACTTATAGTGAAATACCGCGTTACAAGTTTAAACATATATTTTTGAAAAAGTTGCCTTAAATATAATATTATACCTAACTATATTAACGCAAAATTCAAGTGTAACAATAAAAATGATTTTATTTACATGAAAAAGTCGTTATTGAAAGTGAAACAATTTTGGTTAAAACAAGACCTAAAAAACGCATATAAAAATAGAAATAATATAAAATTATCATTAAAATTCTTACATTGTGAATTAGTCCATGAACTTCATCCAATCGAGTGGGATTTATTTGATAATAAAGTTCGTGAATTCGCGTCAATTGAAGCATACAATAAAAAACAAATCCTTGATAAAAAACTCAATAACTTACTTAAGCAAATTAAATGTAATAAAAGTGAATTCAATCCTGAACATGCATTTTATGAACGTGTTAAAAATCTCTCAACACATAAGTTTAAACCAGAAGAAATCAACTTACTATCAAAAGGTTTGAAACATAATTTGAACTATAATAAGAACAACATTAAGTGCGCTATTGAAGATTTGGCAGTGGACATCGAAACCGCATTAATTTATCAACCAAAATCATTCTTATATAAACAGGCAGAATTTATTAAATCTAATGCTAAAAATGTGAATACGGAAAATAATAAAGATTTATCCCATGTTAAAAACATTTCTAAAGCATTAAAAGAAGAAAACTTAGTATTGACAAAAGCAGACAAAGGAAATACCATTATCATTATGAATAGAAGTGATTATGATTCTAAAACACTGGACTTCCTCAACAATGATAACATTAATATTTTAAAAACGGACCCAACAAACAAATTTCAAGAATCATTAAAAAGTGTTCTTAAATCATGTAAAAGTGTGATTTTTTCCGATGAAAAAATAAAAGAACAGTTAGTTTTAAAAAATCCAAAACCACCTCTATTGTATTCCCTTTTAAAAATACATAAATTAAATAATCCCATTAGGCCAGTTGTAAGCTGTTGTAATTCCCCAACATTTAAACTTGGGTCTTTTCTAATAAATGCAGTAAAATCATTAGATATTTTCAAACATAATTATACTATTAAAAACTCATTAGAGTTGGTCAATATTCTTAAAGATTTTAATTTACCTAGAAATGCCAAATTAGTGTCTTTTGATATTGTTAATTTATTTACAAATATACCAACTGTTGAAACAAAAAATGTCATTTCAAATATTTTAAATAATTCAGATTTAACAAAAAATGTCTCTGACGATCTTTCACGTTTGTTTAATATATGTATTAATCAAAATTATTTTAAATTTAATAATGTAGTATATACCCAATCTGAAGGTTTACCTATGGGTGCCCCAACAAGTCCATTAATTGCTGATATTTTTGTTAATTATTTAGAAAATTTAATTTTTGATTGTAAATCTCCTTTATTAAATAATGTTTTATTGTGGAGAAGATATGTTGATGACGTCATCTGTATATGGATTGGATCAGATCGTCAATTAGACTCATTTTTAAATTTATTAAATTCCTTCCATCAGAAAATACAATTTACTTTAGAAATTGAATCAAATTCACAACTTAACTTTTTAGATTTAACTTGAATTAATACAAAAAATAAAATTGAATTTAAAATATTTAGAAAACCGACATATACAGATGCGATCATCCATAAATCTTCTAATCATCCTTTATCACATAAACACTCTGCTTTCCATTCTATGATACATCGGCTTACTTCAATACCACTAAATAAAAATAATTTTGACTTAGAATTAAATACAATAAAGAGTATTGCTTTCAATAATGGCTATGAACTAAATTTAATTGATAATATTTTGAATAAAAAACTTAAATTAAACTATAGGAAAAAATACTTATACAGTTCCCAAAATATTTCCAATAAAAATGAGAACTGGCGTAGAATTTTGTATATTCATTCATTTTCTAATAATATAGCACAAGTTTTACCTTACTATATTAGGCCAGCTTTTTATACTAATAATAACATAGGTAAAATATTAACAAATTGTAAAGATAAGGATGATAAATTAAATCATTCGGGAATTTATAAATTAAATTGTTTAAATTGCCCAAATTTCTATATTGGAAAAACTTCACGCAAATTTAAAGTTAGAATCAAAGAACATATAAGATGTCTGAGTAATAATAATTTTTCAGAATTCGCAAATCATCTTATATCCGAAAACCATGAATTTAATCAAGAAACGTGTGTAGAAATTTTGCATGTCAATAAAAATGGTTTACGTTTAGGTAATTTAGAACGATTAGAAATTAGTAAAGCCATTAATCAAAAACTTCAAATAATAAATAATCAATTAAATTTAACTTCGAGTCCTCTTTTAAAACTATTCCCGTTATGATTTATTTTATCTTCTTTCTCTCTCTTTCTTTCAATTTTCTGTCTCTTTCATACAATATTTTATTATATAAATAGCAACGCGTGTAATTATAAGTTAGTTAAATTCCTGACGATGAGGTAGTAACCTCGAAACCGGTCGAAGTGTAATTAAAAAAAAAAAAAAAAAAAAAAAAAATTAAGTGGTTTATACAAATTTATAAACAAATAAATGTAAAATGTCATACCACAAAGTGAAAAATGTTTTTGATAACAATAATATAAATTTTTTCATTAAAAAAAATTACAAAAAAATAGGAGTTTTGGAATATTTTCCATATTTACACCGGTAAAATTCAAATATGTGATTGCGCAGCAGGATTATTTATCACGAAACGTAAATATTTTGACATTTAATATTAGGTGTTCACGGATGTTGCATTATGATCGCGAATACGATAAACAACCATGGTGAGAAATTGTTATCACTTCGCTTATTAGCACGTCGATAGTTATTTAAAATTGAGCTACTGGATTACTGTAGTAGATCGCGCGAGTACGGGTAATGTTTAAAACGTTGTGCTAAGAATCACGTTTCTGCATTAGTAAACTTGCATTTTTGTTGCATGAAATTGCTGATGGAAAACCAGTCAGTAAAAATGTCATCTTTATTGCTCTACAATGATAATGTATTGTACTGATTGTCGATTGAATGTAATCATGGACCAATACAAGTTAATTGTCTATATTATCGAAACTGTTTTTGTATTTGGCGTATTAATTGATATTGATGACTCTGCTGTCACGTTTTAGATGCAATATGACATTAGGTATATCAATTCTAAGTGGACCAGTAAAATACAGTCAATTTGTGTATTTATTGGATATTTTATTGTAATAAAAAAACATTCGTGTACGATTTTTTATTTTTTAAATTTATTTACGAGTATTTATTCATATAAAGATACATATTACAAAATAAACAATAAAATATTCTTAACTATATGAGGCCAGTGATGGGTTGGAAAACAAAAAAAAGAAAGTGGATCCATACATATTATTAACCTAGCCGGACCGAAGGGGGGGATTCAAATCCCCCATCGACTGATTTTAATTCGATAACTGAAGTATTATTAAAGCCATTTGCCGTTTATTTTTTGCAATCGTGAAATTAATAAAATGAAGCATTTTCCTGTTTTTGTTTTTAATTTTTCAAATAGTTTTTTTTTTTAAATATTAAAACAAAAAAGACATAAATAATACAAGGGTTAATTTCACTTTATGTGCATAAGCATTCGGTAAACTAACGAAAATGAATAAAATACACGAATAAGTAAAATATGTGTACGCGAAAACATGAATAAATTATTGCACGGTCATAAACACTTCCAACGTTTTATTCTCCTGACGCCATATATAAGTAGGCGCTGGGGTCGTTTGCTACACCACGGCTCTGTAAATTTTGACTTAAGATTAATGGGAAGTCTTGAGACAGTCGATCTGGGTACATTAAAGAAATAAAAGTGACTTACGCCATGAGGCAGCCCTGCTTTGAAAATCTCACTAGCAAGCGGAGCGTTTTTGTCTACATCCTGCCAATGACAGAAAAGCTTAGATTCGCCGATTCGTAAATAGGTTTTCGGCATAGAAAAAAAAATCGAAGATTGGTCGTCTGAATACATTGTCTGTGACCGTTATAATGCATATCTTTGTCGGTAAACTATAATTGAACATGTTTAGAAGAAAAAAATGTATGCATATTCTGCTTTTCATACAGAAAACTTAATTTAACTTTGTAGATAAAATTAAAGATAAATGTTACCTTCTCATTGTAATCTGGGCCCCGATTTGTTGCGTGCTGCGGACCGGATTGTGGATTTATCCACAGTAAGGGAATTACCAGAACCTAGGTCTTGCTTTCAATCAGCGTTGCCAACTCTACCGATTTTAGTAACAATGCCGAATTCGATGGCAATTCTATCGATTTTCATAAATCTTGAAAAAATAAGAAGTTTAGTGTTTTTTTAAATTTTTTACAATTGTTTACTACTGAATCGAATAAAAAAATATTTTCGAATCTTATAACAGCGCTATGATTTTGAAATTTTGTATTTTTGAAATTATTTCGCGTGACGTCTCAAGTTCTCTTCCCTTCTCGGTCACTTGACTAACCGTAAACCGGAAATTTATCACAACTCTTACGAATCAACCGATGTTTTTAACAAGTGATGTCATTCAAAGTGGTTTTCTTCCACAAATACAATAGTTACTAGATACTCCACCCCGATGCTGCAAAAACAATAAAAAAATAATACAACTTTCGGTCAAAGAAGATTGGCCTACTACTCGGTTAAATGTACAATCTACTGCCATTGTCCATAAGGTGAATAAGTACTCACAATATAAAATTGCTATTAAGAAATGGATAGTGGAGGTGGGTTGCACACGGATCGATGAGTGGATCAAATAGGTAAAAATTTGTCTACAAGTCCATATGAGTTTATTATGTTTTTTTATGATTATTTTTGTTTATTTTGCTTATTATGTCTACGATGACAATTAATTTAGGTTAGGTTAGGTAAGGTTAATTCCGTTTTTATTGTATTATTATGTTAACTAAGTTAAATAACTAATTTAAGGCATAATTAAGTTATTTAGATTAATAATGTTTTTATTGTATTATTATGTTAACTAAGTTGAATCGGGTTGTGGTCCCGTGGCTAGTGTTGTGGACTCACGGATCAGAGGTCCGAGGTTCGAACCCCACTCTACCCCAACTTGATTTCCATTTTCTAATAGTGAGTTATTTACAACTCGTTGAAAATGGCCAACAAAATGGAAATATTTGGGTAAATCATAAGAACGCTAATATTTCTTTTATTAAAAAAAAAAAAAAAGTCAAATAACTAATTTAAGGCATAATTAAGTTATTTAGATTAATAACGTTTTTATTGTATTATGATGTTAACTAAGTTAAATGACTAATTTAAGGCATAATTAAGTTATTTAGATTAATCACGTTTTTATTGTATTATTATGTTAACTAAGTTAAATAACTAATTTAAGGCATAATTAAGTTATTTAGATTAATAACGTTTTTATTGTATTATTATGTTAACTACGTTAAATAACTAATTTAAGACATGTTTCGTTATACTTATTGTAAAATGTTTTCCACGACACGAGACACACCCCAGTAAGGGAAAATTATTCTGTATAAAAAAAACAAAATTGTAAAAGTGTAAATAAATAAATACAAAAAACAGTATTTAAAGCAGTGTAGCAAAATCGTCACGTGTTTCCTAAATAACAGATTCTGGCAGCGTGTCTCGTCAAAAAATTAACATTTTAATTAATTTTTATGAGACTGTTAACGTATATACCGAAATCTACCGATTTATTTTTCTGAATCTACCCAGTTAAGCTTGATGGAAGTTGGCACTGCTGCTTTCGGCGTCTGTTTATTGTCGTTTGAAATAGTTATATCTCGTTCTGTCTGTCAATTAAAAATGCGATACTTTTTTTCTTTAATAATCTAAATATATGTGCTTAAAAACATGGATGTAGTATGGAAATACTTTTAAGGGTATTCAAATAAAAAATACAGGCAACTGGACTAAATGCAAAGCATTCTCCCCCATTTAAGGAGGCATCGGTCACAGGTTTAGATATTGATTTATGTTTTATCCTTTGTAAATTTCTAAGTTTAACGAATATTACATTTTATATATATCTCTGTCCAGGCGTATGAACAACTGTGTGTGAAATAGAATCAAAATTATGGACGTGTGTTTTTGACTCGAAAACTATTGGAGATAAGACTACCTTGTCGTGTATAGGTTGGCGTCTTTGCTTACCGTTCTTAAGGTTCTGGATTCGATTCCTGGCAGGGTGCACGTGAAATATTGATTTAAATGGTTGATTAAACTGCAATTTCTAATTTTTTGTGTACAGGTATCTAAAACGTAGAACTGATCACCTTACCTTGTTCTGATTTGTAAAGCAAAGTTTATAAAGTAGACTTATAATTAGAAATCAAACACCGATTTGAGTCTACTGAACACTTTATTTTATTTTTACAAATATAAACATATAAAAATAAAAACTTCGTGACAATTGTTTCGCCTTATTAGGGCATTTTCAAACGAATGTGAAGATTCTTTGGATTGAATGTCCTTATATAGTTATATAATTTAAGGACTTAAGTAGAAAATAAAAATAATCTAATGAACCATAGCATGTACATTAATCATAATTGAGGGAAAAACCAATGGTTAAGGGTGAGGCTAATACCCGTATGCAGAGACAAACCTTAAGGTGAGGAAAGTACATTCTATTGTCTTCACCTTCGGGTTATTCTCTGCATTTGAAATTAGAATGTACTTTCCTCACCTTAAGTTTTGTCTCTGCATACGGGTATAAGTGTTTAATAGGTAATGGGGAATTTAGGTATTTATATTTGAATTTCGGGGAAAATATAACAAAGTAACACCAAATCAATCAATAATTCTACAAAATAAACACCAAATCAATCAATAATTTATAAAGTAGTATCGGATATTTTGATATTATCTAAATACCATGATATTTTCTAACCGTTAAAAGTGGCCTCTTTAAGCAGTCAATGACATGTCGAATATATATTATGGACTATGCTTAGACTTACATATTTGATTATCAAAAACCATACCCATCTCTGAATGTAAAATTAAGAGCGGCTATTTTTAGAACGATCTACTTTAAATAACAGTTAATTAACATCAAAACTACTTAATTAAGGCAAGTACCTACACATTTAAATTAAATGTCTCACCCGTTTCAGTAACGCTCATAAAACAATAAAATACACACATAAGAACATTAAAAAGCGTTACGTGCAGCAAAAACACCGGTTTTGTTATAACGCTGTGATAACAAGGATTTTAGTTTTTAAAAAACGTAAAAGTAGGAAAAATTAGAAATAAATTGAATTTTAATTCAAGCAAATTAGCAGTGACCAACCTAACTTTCGGTTTTGGCTTCGACCAGTTTCGGTTCGGCTAAGCCGAAACCTGTTGTCGGGATGTGTCGGATTACGGTCAGCTGTACTGGAGTGTATCTTATGGCTCGTGACTCTTAAGTTCTTGTGAGTTTAAAGATCTTTTGTCTTTATATTTTTGTAATCCCTTGATAGTAAACGAGTTAAAGTTTCCATTGCGTACACTGAAGAACTATTACATATACGTTATATGTATAACATTAATTTGTTTCTTTTATATCATTGTGTATTTTGTTTAACACTTATTTTAATGGACTCTTAAGGTTGAACGATAAAAACGCTTAACTTTGAGCGTTTCGATGTAGCTTTTAACTGAATTAAATAAGAAAATCTTTTTTCAGTCGGTCGCTACAAATTAGTATTTAAAGTCCTGGTTTTTCTCCACATTTCAGTTGCGTTTTTTAAACTTTATTCTTTGAAGGTAAGCTTATCAGTCTTACGCAACAGGTGCTAGTACCTTATAAAATGTGCCAACCATAAACCATCAGTTTAATTTGTATTGCTTATCTAGAATTGCAACAATGTCATACATATGAAACAAGGGGTAAAAAAAAAATAAGATTACCAATGAGGAAAAAAACAGAATCTCAAAACGTATTGTACAAGGGATTGAAGCTGTACAATGAGTTACCTGAAGAAATAAAGGAAATAGAAAATATTGAAATATTTAAAATCAATTAGATAAAATATGTTATTTGGAAATTTTGATAAAAAAAATGTAATAGTATTAAAAGTTTATATTAGTTCTTAAGATGTTATGAACTAACTTAATTAAGCATAAATAAATAAAATAAACAGAATTTTTGAGTTTTAAAAAGTAAGTGTTTAAAGATAATATAAGGCATATTGGTTCAATTTCATAACTAACATTGATTTATTATTCGCTTTATGTACATATACAATTTATATACATATAAAGGCGGGCATATTGCCTAAAGGTAATTTTTTCCAACAACAACAACAACAAACCATCACGCCGTTTTCCCGTAGGGGTAGGCAGAGAGGATAGAATGCCATAACACTCTATCTTGGCATACAGACCTCGCTTCCTCTACATTCACACATCTTCTTATGCACGTACGCCGATTATTCCTACTTTTGACATGTCCATCTTCAAGTATTTGATGGACTTGATCGTGCCATGTCTTTCTCGGTCTTCCTCGTTTTCTGCATCCATCAACATTTGCATCGTAGATCCTTTTAGTCGTTCTTTCGCTGTCCATTCGCTCTACATGTCCAAACCAACGCAGCACCCCTTTCTTAATTCTGTCAATAATGCATGTCTCAGCCTTACACACTTCACGGATCTCGACATTTGTGCACCTATCATACATCGTTTTACCACACATTCGCCTGAGGGATCGCATTTCGACAGCATTCAACCTACTTTCATCATTATTTTTCCAATTCCATACTTCGCTTCCATACATTAGAGTTGGAACTAGAACTCCGTTGTGAACTGCTGGTTTAGCCTCCTGCGATAAACACCTACCCAAACCGTTCAGTTTGAATAAATAACAAGTACATGGGCATTTTGATTCTTACAATTTTATACAAAATTAAGAAAAAAAAATATAAAAAAATTACACTATACATGAAGAGAGGAGAGGGGATGGGAAGGAAAGGAGAAAGATAGAGGAACAACTTAAATATTTAGATAGTGAAATTTCAATATTGACTTAAATGTAAATAAAGAAGGGGGCGTCTCTAACATTAGTGAGTAGATTATTCCACAATTGAGCAGCTACTACATTGAAGGCCGAGAACGGACGTTTGACCTCCCTTTAACGATGTGCCGGTGGACCTGACTTGGACACGTGCTTCGGACGCTACAGGAGAGCCTCAATTCGAATTGCCTCTTCTTCTCGCCTACGGGCTCCCGCCGTCCCGCAAGACCGTCGATGACGATATTTCGGCTTTATTCGGTGGAACTAAGGACGCGGGATGACGTGGGAGGAAGCGAGAGTGCTGGCTAGGGGTCGGGTGTGCTGGAGGCGTCTGGTAATGTCCACATGCTCCACTTAAGACCAGACGTGAAAAAAAAGAAGATCTTTAATAGTAATTGATCTAAAACAACGTGTACACAAAATTGTGATTTGATGAAACAGGTGTTCCCAATAAAATGTTTGAAAAAAATAAATATTTGTAAAATGTAAGTACATTTAAATTTTAATGAGCTCATGTCGACATGTCTGTCATATTTATTATATCATAAACAGTCACAATTTCTTAAAATTAATAATTCCATATGTCTTCAGTGCCAAGAACCAGAGTAAGATTCTTGGCAATGATCAAGTAGTGACCTTAGTAAATTAAGTTCCACAATCGTTAATATTAAAATTGAACTTTTTTAGCTTTTTTTAAAGTAATTGGCCGCTTACCATTATTTTACAGTCGAAAACGTTGGAAAGAGAGGATATTGAAGGTAGTTATGAAAAATACATCACAACAACCAGAACTTGACCAATTAAGATAAATAATTTTTGCAACTAAACCCTGTAATCAAACCCGCGACGCTAGTCTCACAATTGTCCGTCTAATCAACTGTGCCACGAAGCCAATCTGTCTTGTCTGGTGTTAAATTGAATTTTTCGGCATTTTTAAAATAACAGTTAAAATAGTGTGTACTTCTAAGATGGCAAAACATTATCACATATAATTAAGAATAGTCCAGAAACCGCATACGCACATCAAACAAAAGGTGACTCAACTACTAATAAATAACTAGGTTTATGTTTTGACCCATTAGTTTTTTTGTAGACGTCGCTCAGTACGCAACTCCTGATTTGAATTCAACTATGCCGTGTTGTGTCTTTTTAAAGTGTAGAAATACTGCTAGGATCTTAAAGAA
Source organism: Micrasema longulum (assembly GCF_059751315.1). NCBI lineage: Eukaryota > Metazoa > Arthropoda > Insecta > Trichoptera > Brachycentridae > Micrasema > Micrasema longulum. The sequence continues at coordinate 10,988 of NW_028278291.1, forward strand.
ACAGGATGCAATCAAATTTCATGTGTAATTAGCAAATGAATGTGTATATAACAAATGCATTACTTACAAAATTAAATTATTTTTCCATCTGTCAGATTGTCGAAGAAACAAAATAGAAGTTTCGTTAGTGTTGCCAGGGTAGTAATTTTGTTTACCCTACTTTGCTCATCTAATGAGGGAATTAAGGAAAATTGTAACTCGGATTAAACAACTATGTGGTGGACATTTGATAGACATTATTTTCAAAACATCAAATATTATTTAACATGATATAAAAATATCCGTTTTCCGTAAAATAACATTTCTTTTATATTTTAAGTTTAAAGTTCATTTGCTTTTTTTTAAAGTAAAAACCCGATTAACCTTTATTTTCAATCTAATACCACTTTTGGACAAAATGATTTTGAGTATTATTTAATTAAAATCTATAACCTTCTTTCCCTATCTATTAAAGCGATTAGTAACGAGAAAATGTTTAAAAAGGCTATAAAAAATGGATAGTGGAGCTGGGTAGAAGTAAAATGGATTGTCTTATTCGCCTAATCCAACATTGAATCAACTGCTCCACAAGTGTATAGCTTATGTTAGGTTTTTGTTATTTCACTATGCATTTTGTAATATAAATAATATAGATGTACATAAATTAACTATAAACATCAATACGTAGTGTTTAAAACTGTCTGAAGATTTTGTTAATCATTTCTGTTTATTAAGTTAGTCTTCTTTGTTTATTCTTAAATGTAAAAATATTTAAAAAAAAAAGTATATTGTTAAGTGTCCTCAGCACGGGTTACTCCAGTGAGGTCAGATTATTTTTATTATTAATTATAATTTATATTGGAACAAATATGAATGAATATTTTTTTTCAAAATAACGGAATTACAAACGAGAAAATAAAATATTAACAGCCTAAGCGCTCTGATGCTGCAAGACGTATTGGGATGCTTACTATACAGCCCCATTGAGTTGATTTCTACAAGAATGGCGCTTTATAAATGATCGAGAGTAAATAAATAAAGTACCGAGTATCACATGCCGTCTAATTGGTCTAATGATCTCGCATTACGCCTTAATAGGTTAGCGCTTTTTATCGCATTCATTAATATTCATGCTCTCCGTGGAGGGTACTATGTGCTATAATGCATGATATAACCAGAATCTTACATTTAATTTCGTATGTATAGAAACCATTTGTATTTAGTTGCAGTAACAAATTCAGATTATACATCATAAAAATTAATCAATTACTTTCGATCGACCTTGGCAAATAAATGCTTGTCACAAGAGGCAAAATTGGCAGTTCACGACGGAGTCCTGGTCCCATCCCTGATGTATGGGAGCGAAGTATGGACTTGGTAAAACAGGGAAGAAAGTAGGCTGAATGCTGTCGAAATGCGATCTCTCAGGCGAATGTGTGGTAAAACTATGTACGATAGATGCACAAACGTTGAGATCCGTACATTATGTAAGGCTGAGACAAGCATTATCGACAAAATCAAGAAAGGAGCTCTGCGCTGATTTGGACATGTAGAACGAATGGACAGCGAGAGAACGGCTAAGAATATTTAAAATGCGAATGTTGATGGATGCAGAAATAGAGGAAGACCGAGAAAGACATGGCATGACCAAATCCAACAAATACTTAAAGATGGACATGTCAAAAGTCGGAATAATCGGCGCGCGTGCATGAGAAGATGTATGAATGTATAGGAAGCGAGATCTGTATGCAAAGATAGAGTGTTGTGGCGTTCTATCCTCTGTGCCTACCCTTACGGGGAAACGGCGTGATGGTTTGTTTGTTTGTTTTGTTTTGTTTCGAAAAATAACATATTTTTATATCATCATCATTATTCTTCTTCCCGTATCTAGAGGTGCATAGGATAGTGCATTTCTAAACTAAATTTAGCATATTTTGATCATATGTGAGATGAAGGTAAGTTGTTCAGTCCTACGCTCCAGGTGCCAGTCTAGGTCCGCGATTATAAATGCTATCTTTAAACTTACATTGATATTTATTTATTTTTTCGATATTCATTTTATTTATTAAATGTATAAATATCTTCGTTGGAAACCGGTAACTGTATATACATATGTAAAGATAAAAAATTGTAAACGAATTCTATTTTTCACACAGAAAACTAAATTTTTCTTTGTAGATATAATTAAAGATAAATTTTAACTTCCCTTTAGAATACGTACCCAAGAACAACGTCCAGGATCATTGTAAAAGAACTTGTAAAGCGTATGTAGTGAATTTTATTCTTTGGATTTTATAGCATATTTATTAAATTAAGAAATAAATGCATATGTCATAAAACTTTAAACTTGTTTTGAATATACCGAATTTAAAAGTGTGTTTTTAATTTTTTTTAATGATTTTCATTTTTCTGGTCTATTTTTAAAACATTGATGAAGAATTTATTTCTTTTAATGCCAAACCATTGCTTCAGTTCGTTTTTGTCCAGCAGACCAAAACACAAATAGAGCTTAAAAGTTTCTTTTCACGAAAAAGGCATAATATTTGGTTAAGCCGGATGAATCTTACCCGCATGATAAAGGTTTCAGTTCTTTTACTTCACTAAAGTCAATAGCTGGAAGAGTTAAGGCAATGTGGATGTTCAAACACGGGCAGAATGGTGAATGTTACACAGTGTGTAAAGTCGCCACTTAAACCAGCCAATGACAGGTCATAAGCGCTGTAAATGCCTGGACTTCAATATTACAGCTCAGAAATGTTTTCCCTCTCTGCTGCAATGAATTTAAAAATAAATAATGATCACAGCTTAAGACGAAACTCGTAAATTAACTCCTTTAACACTAAAAAAAAATAATTTCATAAATAAAGGTTTTCTCAGAATTCTTGACACTCAATTTCATTAAAAACTCAATTTCGTTAAAAATAATACTAAAACGACAAAACGTAAAAAAAGGCGTTTATAATTGGTGAATTCCGAATTATTAATATGTGTGTACGTGTATTTAAAGCGTATTAATTTTGAATATTTTTTTGTGCTTAAGAGAAGTTTCTATGAACAAAAAATGTTCGTACTGTAGGTGTAAAAAAATAATCTTCATATGTTACGCGTTCAAAGCGGTTTGGTAATTACTTCGATCTTAAATTACAGCCCAATTCATCTTAATGAATTTTATTTCTGTAATAAATTTTATCGAGCTTTACAAGTTAAGTTTGATGAACTTAGTGTGTTCACTCTTATAATAATTAGTTAATTAGTCGAAGACGCCTTCAAGGATATCCATCACAATAAAATTTCTGGTTCTAAGTAGATTGCGTTAGATAAAACATCGTTTTATTCAAAACTATAAAATGTTACTTGTTACGTATTATGAGTACGTTAATATTTAAAGATGCAAATAGAGGCGTAGCTTAAACTACTTACAACTGGTGAAAATTAAGCTCGTTATTATCTAGGCAACATGGCAAACAAAAGCCTTTATAAATGTCGTAAATAAATGCCTACGCATGTCATAATATAATCTTTTATCAAAAACATAAAAACTAGCATTCACATACGTGGTATTAAAAATTATTTTGGTAAAAAATTAGTTGTGCGGTTTATTCATATGAGTTTTTGTTTATCAATAAGAATAAGAATCCTCTCCGGCTATTTTTAGGCGATTTAGAAAATTGAGAGCTGCCCGCTTCCACACAGTAACCAGGGCCGCGATTATGACGGGAAGCTAAGGACGTCATACCTTCACCATGCCAAATTCTCTCAAGCGATTATGAAGATACACTACCGATCCTCCCACCATCAAGTCATGATGTAAGTACATCGGTTTGTACCGACGGGTAAAGTGCTCCTTGATATGCATTTTACGCATTAAAAGTGAGAAAAAATTGTTCCACCGACCAATTTTACCTTTAATTACGACTTATTTAAATTTTTAACCGTTTCGAGGTTGGCACTTTTTTTCTTAAAACCCTCTTAAAAATATGAGAGAGAAATTAGTAAATTTTGAATTCGAATTGAATTCTGACATAACTGTCAGTTTTGATAACGAACTCCTAGATGCACATATAATGTGGCTAGATGCTGCCCTGTTGACGTTTAAGAGCATTTAGGCGTAAAATGTCCCCACTATAAAAAAATAAATTTCGTTTTTATAATTTTTCCATTAGTTTTACTATCTTCCTGAGTGAACATATCGAGACGTTAAAGGAGCCGTTTTGTAATCGTTCGGTAGATAAATACACACGACTGTTAAGAATACCGTCTAGGTTATTGTCAAAAGTCGTATAAAAATTATGTTCAAGCGAGCATTTTTTGCTTGAATTGGGATTGATTGAAGTTTATATCGCTTTGAAGTGGCCATTTCTTATCACAGAAGCCTATTTAAAATAAAAATGAGAACTATTTTTAATTTTAATTAAGTAAGAAACGTGGACTAAATTTTCGGGGTCATTCGTTGGTTGTATTCGGCATATATCGGTAGAACATACCGAGGTAGATAGAGATAGTACAGAAGTTAAGTATACCGTCACGGTATGTACCGATGAATATAGCCTTTATAATCGCGATCCAGGCTCTTTATCCGAGACCTGGGCTTGGAGGGTGAGAACTATTCACGCGTCACAATAGATCTTCACTACTCTTAAGTGTATTTTTCTTGTTTTTTTTTCAAATCATATTTAGTCAAAAAACATAAGAGTTTGAGATTGATTTAGTTTTAAAGTATGTAGGTGTAAAAGAAAAGCGAATAAAACATGAATGTGGGGCAACCAACATGTGTTAGTATTAATTGGAACAGAAATACTGCACCAGATGGCGATCTCATACGACCGAGTGGGTGGTCAACTGACCTTACTCGTAAACTTTAAGTTACCCGTAGCTTATTAGGGATTTTTTTTAAATGTGTCGACTTAAAAAGGAATAAAAAAATAAAGGAAGTAAGAGCTGTAAAGACATAAAAATAATATTGTTTCCATGTTTACATTACAAACAAACATAATTTTAAAAATTAACCGACATCTTAAAGGTTTTTATATGAATAAAAAAATATATATCGGCACTCTAAACTGTAAACCTCGTGACTACATGGGCAGCAACTTTTCAGGAGAGACTTAAAATGTTATTTCTTCATTATTTAGATTTCCATTTTTATTTCTTTTTATTTATTATTTACATACAATATTACATTTTTAATATTTTTTTTAAACATTTTAAAATTATTTATTTTTTGACAGGACTCACCAAGCCAATTAATATGGCTTGTCGGTAAAGATCCTTTACATGAAAAAATATTATAACACTACACAGTTTAATAATAATAATTACTACTAACTTAAATATAAGGAGCGAAAAAAAATACATATAATTTATGTTTTCAAATATATAATAGGTGTTTGGTGAAGATACTTGAATGAATTATTGACTAAATGATTATAATTCTTATGACAATTTTTTTGCATTTTTTTGTGGTGTCCTCACGTTCCCTTCATTTGGTAAAAAACGGACAACTTATCGCTCCTTTAAAAATAAACCGAATTAACTCAAAAAATAGGTAAAACGAGATTTTACAATAAAACGAATTAAACGCGTGAAAAGAATAAGTACAGTTCAACAGGCTCCTTATTTAAAGCTATACAAGCGAGATAGAAGATCGTCCATCTCTTTTTGATTTACTCGGCCGCTTCCTTCGGGATTCACATCACGCGACGAATCAGTGTTACGCCGACAGTGATCAAAGTGAATCCTTGTTCCCGTGGACGAATATCTATTATTTCATTTTATGATTTAAAGGTAAGGAAATAATTCATAATTATTTTAATTATAAATCGTGTTTTTGAGACTTGTTCCTCTTTATTTTTTTAAATCGTATAAATAATATTGAACTACTTAGACTTAACTCATTTTTTTATTAAAAACTACGATAGATTTGAAACACTAATCAGACTTGTTGCATTTTATTTCTAAAAGAAGTACAATTAGTTTGAGTCATTATAGTTTACATCGGTTTATTGTTAAAAATAATAATAAAAAATAGTTTGATTATCATTTCATGCAGTTTATTTTAAAAAGTGATGTGAATGTTCTTTAGCATAATTTAATTTGTTTCTGTTTTAGATAAGAATCCGAAAAATTATGGGCTTAGTCCAATCATCCGAAATTTCTGAAAGGGAAAAAGTCTCTAATTCAACGCCTGGAGAAACCTTATCGAATATTGATAACGACGCAGTAAGTAATTAAATACCTACGTTTTTTTTTCATTTAAAGCGTGCTACTCACACACCTGCCGCAGGGACAATCTGGCCCGTTACACGTAGCCCTACCAGTAAGTTATTGTCCCCACCGGTAGGACTAAGTAAAATTTAATGTATTTAATGTAAGTTTAGTCCTACCGGTAGGGACAACAGTCCCTGCGGCAGGTGTGTGAGTAGCTCGCTTAACATGGGCACAATGTATAAAAATTTATTATTTTTTCAGCTGCCTAAAAGTAAAAATGTGAACCTGTGCGACAGTGGATCTTCGTTGATTATAAATAATTTAACAATAAATGAAGTCATTCAAACGATACAGAAGTAAGGTTTTACTTATTGCAAAATCTGATCTTTTTGTGTTCACTTATTGTATTATATTATTACCAATACTAAATACCTAACTATTTTCCAGAAACCAACAGAAAAAGACGAGCTACACCCTATGCGGGATTCCCCCCAGAACGATGTAAGTTAAATGTTGCCACTTTTTCTGCTCGTATTATGATAATTAATTCCATAAATTACCATCGATAACTTACTTAAACAAAATTACAGGATCCTCAACTATGTACCTCGGTTGAAACTGAAGTGTTGATAAATAAATCGCGGCCTAACATTGAAATCAAAATAAATCTTGTACCGGAGTACGACAGTGACAGCTTTTCGTATGAAGACGAGAAAGAAAATACCAAGGTAGTTGAAGAAATGAAGCTACCGTCGAGACGGATTTCTTCTTCTTCAAGTTCACCATTCTCGTCCTCGTCGTCGTCCTCATCATCGTCGTCGTCTTCGTCTTCGAATTCATCTCAAGAAATTTCAACCGAGCCAACTGGAGAGAGCGGCAAGTCACAGGGTCACTTAGCTTCAGCCATTATACGCACGGCTACTGAATTAGAAGAAGATAATAGTATGGAGAATACAGAGCGAAGCGATTACAGATCTGATGTATGTGATATAATATGAAATAATCAATTAATTTTCTCTTTTAATTTATTTCTAATTTAATTAATTAATAAAAATATTCCTCTTTTAGACTTCGAATGCCACTGGTTCACGAATACGAAGATCTTGTGCGATGAACTCTTCAATAACCATTTATTCTCCTATGTACACTGATGAAAGCGACTTAGATGACGACGTGGATGATCCTAATTTCGATTTTGAGGACAGATTCGGAAAGATTTCTCAGCACAGAAAAAAGAATTTCCTAATTCCATCATGCTCGGATTCTTCAAGCTCTGATATTGACACTGCAACACAGAGCTTAAAAAAAAGAGGTCTTAAGAGGGTAAAAAATCCTGCTAAATGGAGACAAAACAGAGTAAAAAAGATGCGTAACGAAGAAAGAGCTTATGTGTCAATGTCTAAAACTCGCAAAAATAAGCCCTCACGTTGTCTCAAGACTCCCTGTAATGAGAAGTGTAAATTAAAATGCATAGACAAAATAGACACTCAGGGAAGATATGAAATTTTTGATAAATTTTGGCAATTTGGTGATTTAAATAAGCAAAGAGCATTCATAAAAACTTGTATGGTTGATATAGAACCTAAATATAAATATACTAACGCCCAAACTCCCCGTCGCCCCAATAAGGCGTTCTACTTGACACTGGACAATAATAGAATTAGAGTGTGCAAAACTTTTTTTAGAAGTACTTTAGATATCAGTGATAGAATGATTTACACCATCATAACGAACACAAATGAGATGGGCTTCATAGAGGAGAAACGTGGCAAACATGGCAATAACAAAAAATTGGATCCTGAATTATTAGCTGAAATCAGAAAACACATTGAATCTATTCCTCGAATAGAAGGACACTATGTTAGAGCTCACAGTACAAGAGAGTATATTGAAGGAGGTAAGATAATTAAAGATTTGTACAGAGACTTTACAGGATTGCAAACTAAAAATAATAAAGAGGTTGGTAACTACATTGCTTACTATAAAATTTTTACAACAGAGTTTAATTTAAGTTTTCACAAACCAAAAAAAGACCAATGCGACCAATGTGTTGCCTATGCAAACTTAAATGGTAATGAAAAAGAAAAAGAAGAAGAAAAGTATCAAATACATCTTAAAGAGAAAGAACTAAGTAGGAAGGAGAAATTGAATGACAGGAGAAATGTAAACAATGAAAATAAAGTCGTAATTTACGATTTAGAAGCGGTATTGCAATGTCCCAGAGGTGACACTTCGGCTTTTTATTATAAAAGCAAGTTGAACAGTTACAACCTGACATTGACCGAACTCAATAATAAAGAAGGCAAACATGCATATAACAATGTTTACTGTTATTTCTGGACTGAGTCAGATGCAAAAAGAGGAGCGATTGAGATTGGGTCGTGTGTCTGGGAATATTTGAAAGACATTAGTTCTGATGGAGAAGCTGCGAAAAACATAATATTCTACTCCGACAATTGCTGTGGACAGAACAAGAATAAGTTCATTGCAACCTTATATATGTATGCTGTGTATTATTTAAACATAAACAGTATAACTCATAAATTTTTAATTAGGGGCCACACCCAAAATGAGGCCGATAGTGTACACAGTCTTATAGAAAAAGAGGTCAAGAAAAATCTCAAGTTTGGCCCTATTTACACTCCAGACCAGTATATTGCCTTAATCAAAAACGCAAAAAAGAGTAGTCCAGCTATAAGTGTTCATGAAATGAGTTTCAACTCATTCTCAAATTTAAAAGAGTTACAAGAGGAGTGGGGGTATAATTTCAGTACCAACACAAATGGTCAAAATGTTATGTGGAATGAAATCAAACATTTAAAAATTACTAAAAGCGATCCATTTACATTTTGTTACAAAACGTCTTATTATGACAGTGAGTATAAAGAAGTGAACGTTAGAAATAAACGAAAGAAAATGATACCTCTCGAAGAAATAACGATTAAACAAGTATATTCTAAAAAACAGGAACTAAGCGCAAATAAAAAGAAGGACTTAAAAGAGTTAATAACTAAAGGATTAATCCCCTCATATTACGCAAATTTTTATAATTCCATTTTTTAATAAGATATCGTTACATACTGGTTTGTGATTGACATCCTAAATAAAATGTAATCACAATCATATAAAAAATAACGACATCTTATTAAAATTCGGATTTTTTTTACTAAATGTTTATTGATTATTTTTTAAATCTATTCTTAAGAATTATTTTTGATCTCGTTTCTGCCAATGAATATTATAATATTACTAATACGTAATACCCGACCCCGCGGCAATTTTCAAATATCCCTACTTAACGGATACCTACGTCATCATAACTGCTATCTGTATGCCAAATTTGAGCCCGATAGATCAGTCAGTCAGTCATGTTTTCCTTTTAAATAAAATTATTGTTTCATTACTGTCAATATTACAGAGTTCTAAGAGAAATATTATTTACTGATTGTGATTATAACTGCTGCATTCCTAAGTGATCTCAATATTATTAAGATAATAATATAAGAGAACAAGACTGCTATTATAAAAAAATAATAAAGGTCTTTTATAATGCTAAGCAAAGTTCATTTTTAATTATTTTTTGTTGATTTTGTATTAAGATTTCAATAAAATTATTATAAAAATAAAATGTGTTTCTTATTATATTTAATTATTAAATTTATTTGTAAAGATATTTACAAGTTAGTAGTCAGGTTATTATATTCTAAGCCCCTAACTTTTTATATAGGTACCTTAAATTACAGATCAATTCATAATTTTATCATTGATTTAACATTAAATAGAATTAAACCTAAGTTATTATAATAATTGACTTTTTTGTTAGTGTTAAACAGTAATAACTCCTAAAGTCAAATATTGTCATATTATATTTTACTAATAAAGTACATTATATCCTAAAGTTTAATACATAATATCAGTTTTTTTAAAACAAAACTGTAATAATAAGTTTTGTGTTAAGTCGAAATTTAAAAATAATTTTTCTTTTTAATCAAAAACAGAACTAAGTCACTAATAGTATTTTTAAACTTAAATATCTTATAAAATATGCTTAACACTAGATATTTATAAATATAAATTGAAAGAATATTTTATTCACAATGCGTGAAACACCTTTACATCTCTGTAGAATGTCCATATTTAAAAATATTCTTCAAAACATAGTTGACGCCAAACTTGCAAAACTTTAACTGCAATTTCCCAACAATCATGATTTTTGAGTTATTTCAGTTTATTATTAAAGGAGCGTTATGTTATCACCTTATAAAGCGAGTTTGCTAGCCGCCTTCAGGATACTTGCGGGCCGTTTTTAGCCTGCGGTACGTTGTTTAGAGAACCCTGGCTTATTCCGAATATTATAACCGTGGCTGTTAGATTGCCCGAAGGTTGTAATAATCACCTTTACAATAGGACCTATTTTCGTAAGCGCAGTTTGTTCAACCCAACAGTAATCAAATAAATACAATACGACAAAATAAAGAAGGTTGTATTTAAAGATGTTCTTCTTATATGTGTTGCTTGAAGTAGATTCCAAATGTAGCTGCTGACAAAGGGTTTTGTCCTCAGAGTAATGAGGCGCTACAGTTATGGAGCTGCCATTTCGCTCTATTGCGTAGAACAAAAGAGTTGCAAATATCCGGTTCGGTTTTTGTTTAACAACACGCGTGTAACGGATCTATCACGTCTTTACAATATTAAAAATAATCCCACTTCGCCTGTTTATCTGAGAGAGTTCTTCCAACCTCTATCACAGCATGGGCTAACTTTTCGTTCTAGTAATGAGAGAACCCTTTCAATAATGATTTATTTAAAACATTTAAGTTTGTAAGTGAAAATTCTTGATGGAAGTTCATTGTAATTTATTATATAAATAAAACACGAGTGATACTTTAATCCACAAATTTGGAATATCCAGTAACCGGTTTTATCGCTTTTGCGACATCTTCGAGACTGGTATCTTTATTAAAGAGTTAAATGTATTTAAACAAAACAGAGGTAAGGATAGATAATTCAAAGTTATATGTAAGTAAATTAAATAAAGTTATTTTTATCTTAAGGATCATTATCAAAAAAATATTTTATTTACTTACATATAACTTTGAATTATCTATTCTTACCCCTTTTTTGTATAAATACATTTAACTCTTTAATAAAGATACCAGTCTCGAAGATGTCGCGAAAGCGATGAAACCGGTCACTGGATATTCCAAATTTGTGGATTAAAGTATCACTCGTGTTTTATTTACATAATAAATGATATGTTTATTTACATAAATAAGTTTATTGCACATTATTTGAGACATATGTCCCAACTCCATGGGACTAAAAGTCCTGTTTTGAGATGAGACGAGCAATTAGTTGACACAGACACACGAGTATATCACCACAAATATAAGATCAGAAACACAAAAAAAAATGAAAAAACATGATTAACAGATTAATATGGTTAACAGTAAACTCAAACATTCGGAAAATCATCAAGGAGTTTCCCACTTAAATTCCTCTCACTAAGAAAAATCCAGTCCTTAACTCCTCTCTTGAAAATAGTTTTTGTCCTTGAGTCATTATCCCTACGCTCTTCCAAAATATTGAACACTCTCGGTGCGATAAATGAGAGATGTCTCTGAGCAAAAGTCGATTAATAAATATGAAAAAAAGGAGGTAATTTGAATGCTACAAATTGAGTAAAGTGGCCACTCAAATGACATATTATAAGCCCTGTAAATGCCTAGACTTCCACATCCCCATCTCAAAAATGATTTTCTTATTTTTTGCGAAAAATTTCGATCTGGATTTAAGCCAAAAAATAATGTAAGCATTATATCAAAAAGAATAACTCGAATCGTCTTATATTTTACGGTACGTTAAGCAGGAATTTATAAATAAAATAGGGAAAACATCAATCAATTTCTTCACCAAAGAGAAATATATTCTTCACCGGTTGAACGTTTCTTTTGTAGATGGAAGATTGAATATTTCGATAGTTCAGTTTACCAGTCAGACATCTTAAAATTACAAGATTCGAGGTAACCAGTTTTTAGTATTTTTTAATTTTTAATTTTCTTTTATTCAGGAAACATACAGTACAGTTACAAAGTTTAATATTTAACACAATTAGACTTAATTCTAATGGACCAGTGAAGTTTCCATATTATAAAACAATTATATGTAAGGTTAATAATGAAAGTATAAAAAAGAGAAGGAAAAAGAAGAACATAAATAAAAATTGTTTAAAAATAAAAATTTAAGTGAAAAAAAGATATTTTTAAGTTTGTAGTTTGTAGTGAGTATTTACAAATGGAAATAATATTAAAAATGAAGAAAATTTGTTGGAGTAATCAAAAATTAAGAATTGAAATAAAGAATGAAAAACATGCTCAGATGTAAAAATAAAATAAAATAGTAATAACATTTAAAAAAAAAAAAGGAAAAACATAAATATACACATATTTATTACATAGTATCACCATCATTCCGCCTTTTGGCACTGCATTTTCCAACCATATCCAGCGTATTTCGATCATCTATTAGGTAAGGCGATCAGTCCAACGCTTCAGGTACCATTCCAGGAAAAATGAAATATTGCAGTTTAAACAACGTTTAACTCACCTTTCCCGGTGATTTGAGGCTAGTGCACATTACATCTAATAACTTTAATACCTGCATATTTATGCATGTATAAATATAATTATAATCAACGAACTAAACCCGGCAATGCTTTGCCATTGCTAGATTTGAGTAAATACTCGTATATATATTTCCCGACCCTGATGTGGGAGCGAAGTATGAACTTGGAAAAACAGGAATAAAAGTAGGATGAATGCTGTCGAAATGCGATCTGTCAGGCGAGTGTGTGGTAAAACTATGTACGATAGATGCACAAATATTGAGATCCGTACATTATGTAAGGTGAGACAAGCATTATCGACCAAATCGAGATAGGAGCTCTTCGCTGGTTTGGACATGTAGAACGAATGGACAGCGAAAGAACGGCTAAGAATATTTACAATGCGAATGTTGATGGATGCAGAAATAGGGGAAGACCGAGAAAGACATGGCATCATCAAATCCAACCAATACTTAAAGATGGACATGTCAAAAGTCGGAATATTCGGAGCGCGTGCATGAGAAGATGTATGAATGTAGAGGAAGCGAGATTTGCATGTAAAGATATAGTGTTGTGGGGTTCTATCCTCTCTGCCTACCCTAACGGGGAAACGGTGTGATGGTTTGTTGTTATTTTTGTTGTATATATTAAATGAACACAATCGAAAGTTTTATTTCAATTATTGTATTTACTTCAAATTTGATATGTACATATGTGTGCATGATTATTTTTATGTTTCGGATAACATAAATTGTGAGGATATGCGGTGACAGAGAATTTCGATAAATAGGTATTTGAACATTGGTTTCCTGTCACTGTCTTGAAGATGCCTCCCCGATGCTATGCAAAAAAGATACTCCATTTCCGACCTTTTATGCCCAACCAAAATAGTCAATATCAACGTTTTGCTGTCCTATTGTCCGCACCTCAAAACTGAAATGATTTTTTTTTTTAAACAGAGTTAAATTTTCTGAATCAGTACGTTTTGTGTGTTTTAAAAATAGTGCGCTTGAAGATCGCAAAAAAAACTGGACGTTTTTATGGGTTTTTGGATGGTTCTATTTCCCATAATAAACTATTCATCAATATCGCAATACTATTGAGACACGCCGATGGTAAATAAATTAATGAATGCCATAATTCAGGGTGAAAATATGTGAATACGTTTGTATAAAGAAAATTCAGAGCGAATTTCCTCTTAAGATAAAATATTAATAAGTGCAGTTTTAAATTTTGCTCCATAATGCTTTGACGTTACCAAAGAAACAAGTTCGATTTTCTGAAATAAAACCATTGACCTTTAGTACACATAGACGCACCCTGAGCCCTCTAAAATAATGACACTTAACTCATGCCCAAACGAATCTTGACCTCACAATTGTCAAGGTCAAACGTGTCACGTTTTTGTAGAGACTTATTTTCTAACAATTTTATTTTTAATTTATGCACGAGAACACCTCTCAACTCCTCTCCCCTCTCCTCTCCCCTCTCCATTCCATATTTAGTTTGAAAATACAATTAATATTTCTCAATCCATTTCACATATTTTTATCGGTACTCGTAGTATGTGATATTTCTCTAAAAGATAAATAAAAAGTACAGATAATTATAAATATATTGCTGTGTTAATACAATTTTTGAAAAAAATTACGACTGTCTTCTTCTTTTTCCACATCTGCTCCTAAGTTGAGCATGTAGACATCACCAGACGCTTCCAGGAGACCCTATCGCCAGCCGGCAATATCGCCTCCCCCCCCGTCAATCCCGCGTCCCTTATTTCGTTAAAAGGTCGTTATCGACGGCCTTCCAGGACGGAGAGAGCCCGCAAGTGTGAAGAAAATGCATTCCTGGGCATGTGAATTAAATGTAAAATTATTTATCCGCGCGACGTCGGATAAATTTTCTGCCATGACTTAAAATTTACAAACTGTGAATAACCGAAAAACGAAACGTTTTACATGAAATAAATAACAACTACTACTACTACTACCATATTTCCCCGTAGGGTTAAGCAGAGAGAATAAACCGCTACACACGTCTATCCTGGCATACATACCTTGCTTCTTCCACATTCATACATCTTTCCATACATGCCCTTCGGTTCTGTCTGCTTTTGACATGACCAGACTCAAGATTTTGGTTTTTCTAATCATGCCGCGTCTCCCTTGATCGTCCTAGTCTCACGTTGCCGTTCATTTTCGCCATATATACTCATTTTACCATTCTTTCGTTGTCCATTCGTTCTACATGATCAAACCATTTAAGAGGCCCTTTCTTAATTTAATCAATTAAACTTGACTCAGATTTACATTCTCGCCTGATTTCATCATTCGTAACCCTGTCATACATTGATTTCCCACACATTCGTCGAAGAGATTGCCTTTCAACCGCGTTCATTCGGCTTTCATCCTTCCTCTTCCAGTTCCATGTTTCACTTCCATGCATAAGTTAGGACTAAAACTCCGTGGTATACTGCCAGCCAATCAATATTAATGTTTCCTTTGTAATGTAATCATTCCATAATATGGATTTTTACCATAGTATGAAATGGGTCTATGGCCATTTCCCACGAATCGTGCCAATCCTCCCGGCCCGGTAAATTTAGAGTGGGATTGTTTTATTTTTTCGTTTAATTTATTTTGTTCTTCTGGCAGATGAACATTTTCCAAAAGGAAATAAAGTGGCGATTAGTCCGTCTCATGGTGTACAGGTTGGTACGTTTTCCTGTCATTAAATAAATAATTCATCAAAATACGATGAAAATCAATCCACCCTACGTCATTTTATCCGGCCAGGTGGATTTTTACGGTAAAAACGGCCTATCTCTCAAATTTTGGAGATGTCTCACTAATAACCTGGACGATCTCTATGTTTACATTTACATTACATTTTGTTTACATTTTTTTTTGCACCACAACAGGCCAGGAGGCCTAATTACAGTGGTGAATTACATCACAGAGCACCCAGGCTTGAGAAAAATCACATTTTATTTTTTGTGTTCTCACCGGGAATCGAACCCGGAACCTTCCATGTGTGAGTCAAGCGTCTTGACCACTACACCACGGAGGCCGCCGATGTTGATCGATCTGGTGATGAATCAGGTATGGAAAAAATTGTTTCACTTAACTTTTTTCGTATTTGTCTGATGAATAAACTGGACAGTTGATTTGTGTGCGCATCAATAGGGTTGCCATCCGTCCCGATATATCGGGACTGTCACTATTATTGAGCTCCCTGTCCTGAAAAATCTATAATTTCCCGATTCAAACTTGCGCAAAGCAGCAACACTTTAACTAACCAAAATCTTCCTTGGCCGCACTGACAACAAACAGGTAGAATGCGGCAAATGCTTCCAGCAAATTATGTTTCTAAAAAACTTCTTAGCGGCTGAACTTGCCTCGATAGAATGAAAGTCGAAAGGTAATGTGGAAAAAAAGTTGATTTATTTTTGTCAATTGTTGAAATTTGTGTGTATTTATTTTTGATTCCTTCCCTTAACGCTTTTATGTGCTGATGTAGTAGCACGCGAAGAGGGGTAATCGATCAATTGACAAGACACGATGACGTTGTTTAAGAATGTTTTATTTAAATTTATTTAAACAGAGAGGGAAAACATTTTTGAGAAGGGAATATAGAAGTCTAGGCTTTTACAGGGCCTATGACCTGTCATTGGCTGGTTTAAGTGGCCAATTTACACTCTGTGTAACATTCACCATTCTGTCCATGTTTGAACATCCACATTTCCTCAACTCTTCCATCTGTTGACTTTTGTGAAGAAAAAGAGCTGAAACCTTTATCGCGTGGGTGAGATTCATCCGGCTGAACCAAATCACCTACTAGGCAACGCCCGAAATTTTTTTTCCAATTTTTAATCTACTTCTTTTACCAGGTTGTTAATTCAACAATGTGATAAAGGTTTCAGCTCTTTTACTTCACAAGAGTTGAGAAAATGTGGATGTTCAAACATGGGCAGAATGGTTAATGTTTCACATGGTGTAAATTAGCCACTTAAACCAGCCAAAGACAGGTCATAAGCCCTGTAAATGCCTAGACTTCCATATTCCCTTCTCAAAAATGTTTTCCTTGTCTGTCGAAATAAATTTAAATATTAATAACTCCCTAGGGAGGAAATCCAGCCCGTCTGCAAGCATTTGGACATACTCAAACTTTGCTAATGTTTTACTTTAAAAACATTACAAAAAGCAATTCTTGTACACTTGGAAGCTACCGTTGTTACGTACTGAATTTACATTTTCTATACTGGCAACTCATATAAGACTGTAAAGATCCCGTTCCTTCCTAAATCCTTCCTTTTTCAAAATTCTTGTACTTCTACTGTCCTGTGAGCAAGTCACATGTGAAAAGTTGTCGCTCTGATAAATCTTTATCATATACTGCGTCAGCATATTTCATACAAAGTGAAGTGAGTGA
>NW_028278293.1:0-116209 GCF_059751315.1 Micrasema longulum
TCCCCAGGGAGTTGAATCCAGTCCTTGTCTACAAAAATTTGGACAAACTCAAAATACAGTGGTTAAATATATTTCCATTTAAATTTCATATAAAATATGAAAATATGGCGTGTATAATCAAATGAAAAAGAGTTAGTTACACCCCTCTAAATTCGGATTGAGGTCACTCCTCTACATTGCCTCTACTCAATATAACCTCCTGCCTATTCACTTTAAATCAATATCTTACCAGTCTACGAATGGAAATCAAATAACACTAAAAAATCATTTCCTCAAATTATTTCTCGATAACCCTTGACCCATGTGATTTAATGTTAAATAATATATTTTAATTTGTTTTTAAAAAGGTCTCCGAGATATGTCCATTTTTGTTTTAATTATGTTCAACTAAATGTATTTTTATTTTTATCTGATAATCTTTAATTGTATCAATCCCAAAATGAGTTTGCTACCTCATGGGAATACAATTGTGTTTTTGTACATTTTTGTATTTTGAAATAAAAAAAAAGAAGAAAAAAAAGGCGGATATATTCATTGAAAAAATTGTATGTCTTAATTCATACTTATACATTAGACATTACACACTTTGAATGCCCATTCTTAATTAAGTACCTGCTTGACAATTTTAAAAGAAATTAAAATTATAAAAACCAAAAATAAATAATTGACCGTATGAAATCATTTAATGAAGCCTGATATAAGATATTCTATGTCCAGGTAACTCAATATTTTTCTGGTCAGGCAATGGTCATTATTTTTAGAAAAACGTGTCAAATGACATTCCCTTTACGAAGTCGTTGAAAATGATATCGAGTGTGATTTGATCAATCGATCATCAGATGAAAAATATAGGTTTGATATTGTCACAGTGTATCTGACAAAATACAAACTGGTGAATGAAGGGGTATTTTCAGAACTTGCGAATAACGTTAAAAATATAATTAATATTTAGAGGGATACGATTCTAATGATAACTTATCAATGTATTCAAAATATGTTTTTAACTTTTTAACAATTAAAATATGACATAAACTGACTACAAAGACAACAAAATAAAATATAAAAGTAAGTATATGACCTTATCTATCTAACTGCAATTAGAGAACTTTTTAAACAAACTAAGCAATTAAATATAACTGAACTCTTTCAACTAGAATCATTAAAATTTATTCATAAATTAGCCACTAATGTAATTGTAGACGAAGAACTAAAACATGTGAAAAATTGTAGCCAACATGGACATAATACGAGAATATCAGACAAATACCATATGCAACTTTCTAAAACAAGACAAGGACAATCAAGACTAATGAACCAGGAACTGAAATTATACAATAAACTACCAGACAAAACTAAACAAAAGACTCTGACAAACTTTTCAAAAGATGTAAAAAATATTATTTTGAACAAAAGAGTATGAATGAAAGATGTTTATATTATTTTTTTTAAAATGAATGTAATAATCCGTAAGTAAAATAAATTTTCTAATTTAAAAAAATATATATATACATATATATTTAGAACAATTATTGATGATTATTTGCTTTTTATAGAAGTTAATCAACTCCTCAATACAGTCGTCGTTTGTAAAAAGTTTTGAACAGTAAATTTATGCGAAGATTTCAAAGGAAGGGAAAAGAAAATAAAGTAAAATAAACAAACAGGAGCAACACACGATGGAGTAAAAGAAGACTTATGATATGTCTGAGCATGTCAACTTTTTAATGAGATCCCTGTCCGCTGAGGATCGGGTTACTGAAAAATATTATTTTCCTTTCAAAATAGATTATCGACCTTTGAAGCCATTCACAATACAAAGCAGTGTTCAAAGATATATTATATTTGGTTTTCTGTTTGCGTGTGTATTTTTCAATCCTTACTACGACATACCTATATTATTTAAATAACACTGTAAAAAATATATGATTTTGCTATTTTTTTTTAAAGACGCTTTTGTTATACGTTAACACTGTAAATTTCATATCATCTGAACCTGCGCCTGAAGCGTAAGACCGCAGCATCTTGTCTTATGTATCAAATGATCCATGTAGATCTTCCGCAATTGGTGTACTAATGCAGTGCCCAATACATTATCATTTGGTTGATCACAAATTGACAATACTGCAGTGAGGGGTTCAATGAAAGCTTTTAAAGTTTCTTTGTTTTGTTATTTCCGCGGTTTGATTGTAAAGAAATATTACATTTTCGCTTAGTTAGTTTAAAAAAAATTGATATTGATATGCGAAACTGAAGAAAAACTCAAGTCTTTATGAAAAGTTTCGGCAAAGGGGTAGATGTTTTCACTGTATACATTATCGGATGTTAGTATTACCTAATTTATTATATATCTTTTATGCACGCAATTACATGCATTAAATTAAAATAAATTTTGAAAATAAATTCTATTAGACGATATTTACAAAGTATATTGCATGCATATTTTTTGGTTAATTTTCGAAATAAAATGTTTCAAAATAGTAATTTTCTATCCAAATATGTCTGTCGGAATTGGAAAGGGAGCATTGTAAAAAATTGCTTTTAGGTATATATATTTACACTCGAGTCATATATTATTATTTACTAAACATAAATGTTTCAGGTCCTGTCGGATTCAATTCAATTAATTTATTTTAAATATAACATATACATAACAAACATATATTCAATACGTACATATTATAAAAAAGAAAAAAATACTTGAAAGAGACGCATGTCAAATTAGTAAGAGAATCCTGCTCCGGAAAACCCTTTCGGATACATGGAACAGATCAATATCCAAAGCGATGTTGTTCAGCATAGCTAGCCCTTCCAACAGGCATAACCATAGGCAGGTTGGTCCTGTATATTGGAATATGAAGCAATCTATGCTGACGCTGTCTTGGGTAATTATCAGGAACATACAAACCAATGCTCATCATAATCTCAGAATTGTCGATCATACCGCGCAACAATTAATAAAAATGTGTATTCAAATACATACTAAGCAACGCCAAAAAAAATTGTGGTCATAAGCCCTGTAGATGTCTAGACTTCCGTATATTTATTTATGTAACTTTTTGTACATAACGTTATTTGTACATTGGCGGGCTTATTGACAAAATGGCAATTTCCTCCAACCAACCAATACAATAATCGTTTTATTTTTATAATTCAAGTTACAAAACATGTTCAATTGAAAATTAAGATTAAAATGCTAAAGATACATTTAAATAGATATAAACCTATTTGTTTATAAATTACCTAAAATCAA
Source organism: Micrasema longulum (assembly GCF_059751315.1). Classification (NCBI taxonomy): domain Eukaryota; kingdom Metazoa; phylum Arthropoda; class Insecta; order Trichoptera; family Brachycentridae; genus Micrasema; species Micrasema longulum. The sequence continues at coordinate 3,251 of NW_028278293.1, forward strand.
AACTAAAACTCAATCAGAAAAAGGAAAAAGAGGAAAGAGGAAAGGAGGAGAGATTAAGGAAGAGAAAGGAGATGTTTCTTCAGACGTGATTTAAACAGAGATACTGTAGTAACATCTTTAATGGTAGATGCGAGATGATTCCACAGTGGAGCGGCATGGACACTATATGAGTTAGAGAAGAAGAAGGAATTATGGATGGGTATTAAGAGTAAATAATAAACCCTTCCCTTAAAATGTTCTTCATCTCTGTTGTTATATCGTGAGTATACTGGCAAAAAGCTTTAACTCTCAAATCCCTGTTTTGATAAATCAAGCATTTAAGTTTTGTTCCAATTTTACTCTTTTATATCTTATTTAATTAAAGTAAGATGTTAAGTGCTCATTTAAGAACATGTTTTTGAATTTTCCGTTTCTTAATTCAACAAATATAAGGTTATTTAAAGCTTTTGGCCTGAATAAAATACCGGGTATACGACTTAATCTTAGATTTATTTTTAAAACTACGGATATGAGGATACTACTTGCAAACCCGGAAAAATCCAAAATTTAAAAAAAGTGAGATATTAATTGAAAGTTATTAAGAATATTTTTTTTTACAATAACTCAAAAATTGACAGTTAAAAATGCGGCTTAATTTGTAAGATTTGACTTTTAACCTATCGACTTTGTTGCAAACATGGCAACCTCTACTTGAGTATTTCTTAAGTTATGTATATATTTTTTTTATTTCACTACTGTTTCATGACATAATTATGCTTATGTCATCACTGCTTACGTATAAAATATTTACTGATTACAATAAAGATATTTTTATCAGTTTTATGTGATTTGCTCCAAATAAAGAAATGTGGATTTTGCGGGGTTTGCAAATAGTACCCCCATATAAGAAATTAAATATGACTTATTGTAATTTGCCAGTTTGTTGAGCGTAAAAAACTTTACAAACCTGCATCATTAAGTCAAATCCGCATATTTTTTAGTTAACGTTTTTTGCCAGTATACCCACGATATGTAAGTACTTAGTAGCCATTGATTTATTTTTACCTTGCCGCTGATGACTAAGCCATATCTGTATCCTGGAAAATATTCGATCGAGAATTCAATGAATAATTAGATTTTTACTTTTGTGTTTTTTGTATAATTAATTATTGTTTAATTTTTGTACATACTATTTATGTTAACCATGATAATAAATAAATAAATAAAATATTTTCTAAATCTCGGATAAAAATTTAACAAACATCAATTTTGTAATGAATCTGCTTTGTCGAATATATAAAATGGTCCATGTTTATCCTTTTCCTCTATACAATATCCAAGGATTAGTGTCAGATTAATACAAAACCTGTCGTTCAGGACTCGTCAGGACCTTTTCATAGCTCTACACAAAAATTGTATTCAATTTATTCAGAGCACGTACACTTCAAAATTCTTTAATGTTTTCATGGACTTTTATTGTTATTTAAACACGCATTAATATGGATTACATTTTTAAAAAACTAATACCTATCTACAGGTATAACTATCATTACCCATAATAATAATAAAAAAAATTAACGTTTTCACACAGTGACTGCGTTTGATATGATTAATAATAATATGTGTTCTTAAGTAAATAAGTACTATTTTTTATTGGTCTAGTTAAACAAATTTACTTTTAGAGTATTTCTTTTTAGTAAAATTAATATATTTTTTAACAATATTTAGAGAAAAGTTGGATTTGACCACCTTGGGAGTTATCAATATTCATATTTAAACAATGATATTTTATAATTTTTTTTTTTAAAGAAATATTAGCGTTTTTGCAATTTACTCAAATATTTCAATTTTGGTGACCATTTTCAACGAGCTGTAAATAACTCATTATTAGAAAATGGAAATCAAATTTGGTGTAGAGAGAGGTTCGAACCTCGGACCTCTGATCCGTGAGTCCGCAACACTAGCCACGGGACCAAAAATTGATTTTGAGAAATAAACCATCATGGTAAGATGATCAATCTTACGCGCGGAACCACAACCTGAAATTGAATAAAGAATTCTAGACATTTAGAAGGCTTATGACATGTCACTGTCCATATTCCCTTCTGTAATTATTCTTTATCTCTATTGTTGAATGTTAATATTTTTGTCTTTAAATATTACTTAAATTAACTATGTATTGATATAAACCTTGTGTTTTTTTTTCGAATTCTAGGATTTAGGTAGGTAGGACAAGATTACTTTATGGCAATATACCCGCACTTTGGTATACTTATGTATTAAAATTGTTTTAACAAAAATAATTCATAATAATTAGTTTACCTCATGCACGGCAACCAAACACGCTAACCACTATACCGTATTATAAATATTATTTTGGTGCTTTTCGTTTTACCTGCTGGAAGATTAAACAGATTATTTTTATACCATTTTATAATATTGTGGTAAATAAATTAGTTTAAATGGATATTTCTTGAGTAAAAAGGGTGTTTATCTTATAATTTTGTTTTCAGTAGGTATACAGACGCTTTACTAAAAATGATTTAAATTTGTCATTTATTTAGCTTCAATTTTATATTAATTTAGTTTTCTCAGAAAACGCAATAAATATGTATTGTTTGTCCAAATTATCCATTTGCTAATGTCTTTATCATTAACTATTAGTTTTTCTCGCAGTTGCAATTTATGTGAACGCTTGAGAATGATCCGCTCGCCATGGCATAGGTGTTTACTTTATTATGACATTATACTAATTCTAATTATGAATTACTAGACGTATGCGCCGAATATTAATTATTTGAATTAAATGTTTTCCCGCCTATTCAGTATTATTAGATTTTGATAACGAGGTAAACATTATGGTTTTAATCCTAATACTTACAAAGAATTCAATAATAAACCACCGATACCAATAAAAAACAACCTAACATTAAGATAAATAGTATTTGACGTGTTATTGTACAATGTTTCATTTTATTACATATTACAAATTTGATAAGATGAATAAATAAATATGAATACTTCTGAATTAAATAAATAAAAACATTAATATTTTAGTATGCTTACTTCATTTTATGTTTTATAAATGGCCTTCGTGCATTTATTTAAAATAAAAGAAAAAATATTTAAAATTAAATATTCAAGAAATAAAATATTATATGGAGAGAAAAGAATCACTCTGTATTTAAATCTATGCGTGTAAGGGTACTGTGATTGCCTCAATTTAGGCTGCGTTACCTATATGTCTTATATCCATGCTTTCTTTTACAGAAATCTACAAACATAACCGCCTTCCTATTCCTATTATGTATGTACTACTATGCACATATGTGCAAGAGGTACAAAATAAAACGAAAGTACATGACTATTAATAAATTAAAGAGGTACATAAATAGATACACATAAATGCAGCATACAAATTGTCAATTTTCAGCACGTGCACAAGCAGTGACGCTGCGGCTAAATCTGCAAACCAAACGCTCTTTTACAGAAGTCACGGTTTTGGCTGTCTTTTATACTGAGCGAAATGCGATTTTGATAGCGTAAAGTGGTATTATAGATGTATGCGATATGAACGAACTTACGAAACGCCGGTATAATATGCTAAGGGATCTGATTTTATTTCACGCATATAACATTTTTTTTCTTTCGCAGAATGTTTTATGAAGCTTTGTATAGTGTACCGATTTTTGTACGAATGTAAAATAAACTTTACATTTATTTATTATTTTACCTATCTTATTTTTTTAACTTTTTGTACATAATGTTATTTGTACATTGGCGGGCTTATTGCCAAATTGCAATTTATTCCAACCAACCAATAAAATAAAAGTTTTATTTTTATAATTTAAGTTACAGAACATATTCAATAGAAAAAAAATATTAAAAAGCTAAAGAAATATAAAAATAGAAATAAACGTATTTGTTTATAAATTGACATAAATCAAAACTATTACTCAATAGGAAAAAGGAAAAAAGAGGAAAGTATAAAAAGGAAAGGAGGAGAGATTAAGGAAGAGAAAGGATATGTTTCTTCAGACGCGATTTAAACAGAGATAATGTAGTAACATCTTTGATGGTGGATCTCTCTCAATAAAACGAAAAGAAGTTAAGTGTCCTCGGCACGGGACACCCTAGTGAGGACACTGTTTAATGCTTTATATTTGTTCTGATAATACATTGAATAAAAATGAATTGAAACATTTTATTTATTTGAAATAGCTGCATTTGATCGTGTGCACGAAGTTGTTCTATCGCGAAATATGGGGTTTAATGCGGTGAGTTCAGTGACTCACCTAGTCTACTCTTTAAAGTAAAATGGGTACCTTAACCCTAAACGTTTCTATTCAACAAGTTTGTATTTAAGAAATAATACCCGTATGCAGAGACAAACCTTAAGGTAAGGAAAGTACATTCTATTGTCTTTACCTTCGGGTTATTCTCTGCATTTGAAATTAGAATGCACTTTCCTCACCCTAAGTTTTGTCTCTGAATATGCGTGTGGGATTCGTGTAATTAATAATATAATAGAGGAAGACCAAGAAAGACATGCCATAACGCAGGACTAAATCCAACAAATACTTGAAGATGGATTTGTTAAAAGTCGGAATAATCGGAGCGCGTGCATGAGAACATGTATAAATGTAGAAGAAGCGAGATCCGTATGCAAAGATAGAGTGATGTGGCGTTCTGTCCTATCTGCCTGCCCGTACAAGGAAACGGCGTGATGGTTTGTTTGTTTGTAATGAACTTGGATCAGGGGCCTGGAAGCAGAGCATAATGCTCTGAGAAAAGCAAATGTGGGCAAGTGTTTTCGACTCGATTGATACTCTCAGGAAAAATCCTGAAAACAGAATCGAATGGAAATAAGTCCACCTCGTAGTGCAGTGGTTGGCGCATTTGCTAAACTTGCAAGAGGTCATAGGTTCAATTTCTTAAAAAGTCAACGTGAAATATTTATCTTAAGACTAGCTACCGAGTCAAAAACACTGATTAAGGAATCTGGTTCTATTTCACACACGGAACTGTAACGAGACGGAACTTCTTTATTTACCCGAACGTAGACTAAATTGTTACAAAAAGATATCTTTATGTAGATATATTTTAAGGGGGTTTAAAATCACCTGGGTGCATATCACACCGAGAAGAGATAACTCTGGACCAAATGGGTCAAAAACACAAAGCCGAATTGGGGTAATCAAAGCACTTTATGCCCTCGTAAACATTGTAAGGCGTTTCAGACTAGAGAAGGGCACTACCTTCTTAACCCTCTTGTGACTAAAACCAATTGGGAATTTCGTTCAGAATATTTTTATTTACAATTGAAAATACTACACGTGAACGTATTTGAGAGTATTTCGGCAAAATACTATTGTGACATGACACTTAAAAGAACCGTGAAATGTATTTACATATTTTTTTATATAAAAAAAAAACACTTGTTTTAACACTCTTTAATAAAAGTGGAGTGTTTTTTTTTAAAAGTAAAGTTATATATTGGGTTTTAGGTGTGAGCGGATGGACTGCATCAGCGCAGATATGACAATATTGGAAGTGAGGAACTGGAGAAGAAGGCAGTAGACCGGCAAGAGTGTAGAAGACTAATGGATTCCGCCAAGGCCCACTCAGGGCCGTCGAGCTTATGATGATGATGATACATTATCTCTGTTTTTTTTTTCAAATTTGAAAATGAGCATCAATAGTATAACGAAACGGTACTTACTTACTTAGTGTGTCCGGTTGGATTATATCCTGCCACTCCAATATGCGGCGACAGATATCGCCTTGTCGTTTGCCACAGTTAGGTTCCCCGGAGTGCAGCCTTCCTCCATGAGCGGGCATGTCAATAGGCCAATCCTTTGACCACCGGATAGCCACTCCAACGAAATGGTAAAGGTGGAAGATTGAAAATATTCTAGCGTACAAGATACCGTGTTTATTTTTTCGTTATTTATTTATTTATTATATAAGGCCTAAGCCAACTACAACAGTTATAAAAAGAAACATATGAACAAGACCCTGAACAAAAACAACATAAAACCGTATAACAAAGGTGATTCCAATGGCGCGTACAGCGGTATTCCAAAAATCATTTTTATATAACGGACCTAAACTATACAACCTGATACCGTCATTTTGGAAATCTGATAAACCATCATTTTTGAGAAGAAATTTAAAGATTTGGTTGACAGACATTGGAAGTAAGGAATCGGAGAATTTATTGAAGACAGTAATCTAAATATTATGCTATCCCATTGAATCATATATAAATTTATTGTATTTTCGCATGTGCATATATATTGTGTATGAATGTGTGTATTTATATGTATATGTATGTATATGTGTGTATATATGTATGTATGTGTATATGTATGTACGAAGTATGTATGCTTTATATTTATGTATTTAATTGTATTTTTACATTTAATGTAAACTTAATTTTTTTTTTCTTTTCTTCTCTTTTGGGCTGTAACTGTTTTTTTTATTTTATTTCTTCAATATTGTTTTTTATTTATAGGAAACATATTCGTAAACCATATTTGCCGCAACAAATCGGTTTCTTAGAACAGGCATTTGCCCATATAGGAACCGATTGCAACATTAGGCGTATTAATATTTCCGGCTTGCCGACCCTTCATATACTGAGCCTACTCCTAGTACTGGCAGAATTTGCCAGAGTGTTTTTTGTGCCATTTTGTAACATTGTATGTATAAACTAATAAATAAATAAATAAAAGACAAACAAGATCAATAAAATAATAGACTTAGAGCTAACCTTGCCAAACCATCTAAATTCCATGAAATTGTGTTAATGACGAAGGAATCTACGAAAAACCAGAAGATCTATCAAAAGGAATTTAAAGTTGTGTGATGAAGTGACAAATCTACTCACAGACATTGGGGCATAAAAACAAAAGTTGCTCTTAAAAGATTTGATAAATAGCAGATTTTACTTTTGGTGACATACTTAGGAACACGAAAAAAAATCGACTGCAACAAAGATGGGACATCATTTATAGCATTAAGTATTTTGAAAATGCATATAAGGTCCATCTCAGTTCTACGCTACTCCAATGAGATGAAGATATTGCTCTGTTTCAAAATAGGAATAATGACCCCTTTGCAATCCGAGCATCCATGCCACTTTTCTTGGAAATCGATGTTGGACTGACTCGATATGGTCAATACGAGTCCTATTTAATGGAGACCAAATATTTATTTTATTTTTTTACAGCCTTCAAAGTTAAATGTCAAGTAGACTAAAGTGAATTTTTTACACTTTGCGAGACGTCATGAATTATTGACTATTTTTTTATTTAATTATGATAGAGAACGCATTATAAACGAATTAGTTGTATTTTTTGTGCTGTTTTGTCCTCTTGTTCTTTCCATTAAAAAAAACCCGGACTCAACTTATGTTAACACCGAATATTTTTTTAAATATTTTTGCAGTCAATATTTTTCAAATATATTTTTGAACCGTTTTATTTGTGAAACGGTTAAATAAAGCATCACTTGTGCCCCCAGAATCGCCTTCTGAACTGTTGGGATAATTTTATATCTGTATTCAGAGGCTTTTTACAGGGTCGTTAAATTTCTGATTTCAATCTCACATAAAACACGAAATATTTAATACCCCGGAGTGAATCTTCATTGTTGTAATGGTGGATTTTTAATTTAAATGGTAATTTCGTTATTCTTACTTTGCCTGATGACAGTATTAACCAGAAATGATCTTAACTGTAAAGAGGTTTTTACGTTCTTAGAATAATCTTTTTTTTACATTTTGTTTTTTTATGGTTTGGTTTTATTTACTTGTAGATTTTGTTTATATATCAGTTGAGGTTTTAAATGTCTTTCAAGTTAAACATTTAAGAGGTACAAGTATGAACAATTGAAAGGAAAATAAATAAAACAATTATATGAAATATAAGAAATAAATATATAAATACATATAAATTACTAAGATAGACCAGATCTTGTATTGAGGTGGTAATTATTTAATTTTTTTGTCATAGCTTTAATTTTATTTAGTTGTATTTTATTTCATTTTTACCTGTATTTAATACTAGAAAATGTGTTTACCATTGTTGGAATAGACTGAACATTTCCGTCAGTAAATATAATACTGGTTGCCTTTCCAACACTTCTTAATTTGTAAATTACTATTATTTTGTATTTTGTCGGCTCAGTAGTGTAGTGGTCACCGCATTTTGCCTACCATGCAAGAGGTCTCAGTTCAATTCCTGTCATGGTTGACATAAAATATTGATTTAAAAGGGTTTTTTTATACGAGAATATTTCATAGTCCCTGGACTTGCACCTGAAACGTAAGACTGATCATTCTACCTTTATGTAATAAAAATGATCAAGATACGCTGCGATTTGTATACCGATGCAGTGCCCTATGCACCATTAGGTGCTGAAAGAAAATGCTGATAATTAATTATTTTTTAAATGCTGTTTTCCTTATAATGTAATGATCGGGTTTTGGTCCTGTGGCTAGTGTCTCGGACTCACGGACAAAAGGTCTGTGGTTCGAATCCCACTCTATCCCATCTTGATTCCATTTTCTAATAGTTACAGTTAGTTTCAACGAGTTATTTACAACTCGTTGAAAATGGCCCTCGAAAATAAATATTTGGGTAAATCATAAGAACGCAAATATTTCATTTTCTAAATTTTTTTTCTAAAAAAAAAAAAACTTTGCTTATCTTATGTAAAATGCTATATAAAAAAAATATTTAAATAAAATAAATAAATAAATAAAAAGTCAGTATTTCGTATTTTTTATTATATTCATTCAATAATGAAGAAGCTCAGTGGTATTTAAATTTTCAAAATGTGGTGGAGTATTTTTTATTATACCTTTTTGTTTATTATTTTTGTGTATCGTAACTTTATATCATTGCTACAATTTTTTAAAGTTCTCTATTTTTTTAAAGTACTCCGCGCATGACGTTACTAGTTTCTCTTCGGTTAGTTGTCTTGATTGGTGGGTTAGATTCCCAAAAACCAGAAATTTATCATAACACTCTATCATTGGTTGATTTAGAAGAACTTGTGACGTAATTTAAAGTAGTTTTTAATATAATTAATACGAATATTAGTATTAATAACTCGTAATACAAGCACAAGAGCTTATTGAAAACAAAAACATTACATTATATTTTAATATGTATTGAATCTGAAATGCGGGTGTACCTTAAGTTATTTTATTGTACTAATATAATTTAATGAAAAATTTGCAGCAAAACCGCAAATAATCCTATTTGAAATTACAGGTTTCAAAAATATTTTGAGTATGTTAAAATGTTTGTAGTCAAATTCCAGATTTCATTATCATTGTCATTCACCTTTCCGCACCCGGCATTTTATGGGGTTCTGCATAAGTTCTCCAAATGCAGCGTATCCGGATCATAATATCTACATAAAAATCAAGGTTGTCAGGCTTACGCTTAAGGTGACAGTGTAGGAACAACGAAATATTGCAGTATAAAACCATCTTTAAAACCAATATTTTACGTCCCCCTTCCAGGAATCGAACCTAGGACCTCAAATATGATAAGCAAACACGTCAACCACGTCACTACGCAACGGACTTATCTGCACTCGTCTTTCTTTTTTTGCGTAAGTGCAACCAACGAGTCAATAACACTCGTTACATACATAACTGTTTTCTTAATCCGCCTGGATACAATAAAGCTTTTTTTTTAAATATCCATATTAATAAAGGTTGACTGTGTCTGCCCTTGCTTCAACGCCATAAGTATGTCATTATTGGCCTTTGGCATGCTTTATTATAACATCTTTATATTTTCATGTTGTGGGTTTTGGAGCACCAGAAATTGCAGCTGATCTGAAGACTAGAGCTTCTATTTCCTAACACAGATCAGATTCTCCATCCAGATAGCTTATCTGAAGTTGTTGACCTGATCTATAGGTTTATTCTTCAGTCAGGTAACATGTTTATGGTATTTTAGAGAAGGTTGTAGAGAAGCAGTTTCGTGTAAGGAATGATTATCTGGAATTTCGACTTAGTCGAAAGTTTTGTAATAGAGGAATGAGCGTGTAAAAATTGAAGATTTCACTTACATGCGGAATTTATTAATGATTTAATTGACTTTACCAGAGTGAAATGCAATAAAATAGATGCCGACAATACTGGCTGAATCTTACCGAGATAATATGTATATGAATTTAATTTATGTTACATCTTGAAAAACGTTATGTCGAAACAACCGAAATCAGCGCCGAACGAAGAGAATCTGAATTTAGTTTTTAAATTGTTAACGTGTTGCGTTGCTGCGTTGCTGCGTTGCTGCGTTGCTGCGTTGGTAGGCCTGGCACCTTAGATAGAAATAGCCATGTCACACTGAAATATTCCAGTGAATAAATGCCTGGTATCGAACCCAAAATCTTATGTTTTGTAGCTTAACTTAGTAACCATTGCACTGTAAAGTGGAAAATCTTTATCAAACACATAAAATCAAAACCAATGTTATAAAAATATTATTACTATTGCTTTTAAAGATATTAAAATTATGAAAGGAACGCGTTAAATTCGTAGTAAACGTGGATTTTGATTAGACAATCATTTTATTAGTGAATTATCAAATATTTTAATATAACCGTTGAGAAAATAGGATCCTTTATGACGTCATTTAAATCGTGGAATACGTTAATAGAAGGAATGGCATTAAAAATCTAAGAAACGTAAGGAAGTCACTGCCATTAGGAAGTTTGTAAGAAAAGCAATACAGTGGTGATTTTCTAGGAGTGATATTACAAAAAAAGGATAAAAAATTTACCAGTATTTATCGATAAAATTGACTCTAATTTTTCTTTTGAATTTTTTAAAAAATACATCATGTTCGTAGGCCACATATTCGGTAAAGAGCAAAAAAGACAAATTTCCTATGTTTTCTAGTGGATTATAAATACAGTTCTGTGTGTGAAATAGAACCAGAATCTTAAATTATGAATACGAGTGCTTTCATCTGGATGGCTATTCGATGAAAATCCTGAATAAAAAAACCGAGTGGCAATATGAGTACAAGGTCGAAATGAAATATTGATTAGTATAGTGGTTCTATGCTTCAATATTTCATTGTTCCATTGCAACTGAAGCAAAGGACTGGTCACCTTTACTTCAAGTAACATATGATCGATATATACTGCATGCAGTGTTCCAATGCAGTGTTTTATCTACTATCTGGCAAGAACAGAAAAATTGATGAAAAAAAAGAAAAATAATTCAATCGACTTTGCTTACATACTTAAACTTCTTACCGTCTCATTGTAATCGAGAACCAAGTTTTGGTGATGCTTGGCAGTACAAAACTCGTCCCCAGCAATCAAACTTTAACGACCTATTAAAGAAACTGACTCTAAGGGGTGGATATTAAATAAGACATAATAGGGGCGACTAAAAAAGGCTGAATTGGGTTCGTTTTGTTTGAATATGGAATGAAAGATGACAAAATATGTTAAATCTGAAGGCGTTCAACGTTTAATTTAGGCTTCGCTTTTTTGTAGATCCTTTGTAGGGTTTTTATACTGTGTTAAAATATATGATGCGCATCTGAAAATATGAAAAACCTTTTTAAAATTGCACCACCATCTTTATTATTTCTCTTTTTGCACCCAGTAGTGGATTAGACATTGCGTTGATACACTAAATCAGTATATCTTAATCATTTGTTACATTAATGTAAGGTCAAATCTTGCACATAAATAACAAAGGTACAATAATCCTAAAGTGCAATAATTATCTGATTGCGTATTTTGTCAATTTGTTTCATCTGAATACTATCCAAATGTGTTATTTTTATTTATTTCTTTCTTTAGTTTAAAATGAGGTAGATAGAACGCGCGCGTGAGAACACCATTCTGGATTCATTCTGGCGACAAATATCTCGTGTGGAAAGAGGAAAGAAGGGATACTGGCCAGTCGCTGAACGGGAAATTCCCGGACAAATAGTAACGTTGAAAAGGAAAGGGTGAGAAACTACGCGAATGTTACAATAATGTGAGAAAGAACGTCACGCTCAAATACACAACACCGTATTGTGGAGCGTATCACGACAACATAACTGTTAAAAAATACATAACCTAATATTTATATAAATATCTAAGAGTACGTCAGCTGGTTTTTAAATAGAAGTGAATCATAAGAAGAATATGAAATCCATACGAATAAAGATAAAAGAGTTGTGGAATTTTAATTAAACATAAACAAAGTGGTAAATATTAGATCAAATGATAAAGTAAACCAATCATTGATAGCACATACTGCACACTGCATTTGAGGACATAAGTCTCCATAGCGGTGCCCACATGCACATAAAAGATGCTCGTTGCGGAACGAGAAAAGCTGCTCAAAGGAGCTCTCTGTAATCTGGTAGCCTTAACATATTTGTACTGAAAAAAGATAATCCAGGAGTACATAATATGCACTACATCGATAAAGAAAAAAGGGAAGTGAATTCTTCTCTGACTAATTCGCCGAAATTATTACAAAACTTTTTAAAAGTCTTGAAATTCTTTTTGGAAGCCGCCAGATCTGTATATCCAACAGGACCTATAACAGGTCTAAGGACAATAGCGAGAAGCTCCATTCTGTAATTATAGAGGGGAAAACGGATAAAACCACATAATGAGTTTAGATGATTGATTAGGATATTCGCATTAGCACGAAGGGGAATCAACAATATTGAAAACAAATAATTTGTCATTAAATTTACCATTATGATAAAAACTGCATAGTCCAGTGATCGAAGATATCTCAAAAAGGTTTTTTTTTAAATTTAAACCAATCATTGACAGCTCATAACCCTTATAAAATAAATGATATTATCAATGTTTTTCAAAATACAAATTTCTGGCGTTTTGCCGATGACAACAAGGTACTTAAACTTATTGAATCTCCCAATGTTTGTCTTCTTTTTAAACAAGATTTTAATTGTTTTAATAAATGGTGCGACATCTATTGTCTTTAACTTAACATTGACAAATGTAAAATAATATCTTTCTCGCGACGAAAAAAACCTATACAATTCAACTACAAACTAAAAAAAATACTTCCCTTTCAATGGTTTCGTTGATCTTGGCATTACTTAAGATAGTAAACTCTCCTCCTATCGTGAACACATTGATAATATTGTAAACAAATCTCTCAAACTTCTCGGTTTTATCAATAGAGTGACGGCAGACTTCAAAAATATTAATACTATCAAAACTCTTTATTGCTCACTAGTTCGACCCCATCTCGAATACGCTTCTCCTATTTGGTCTCCATTCTACGGGACTCATATTGACCATATTGAGTCTGTCCAACACCGTTTTCTAAAAAAAGTGGCATGGTTGCTCGGATTACAAAGGGGTAATTATTCCTATTTTGAAATAGAGCAATCTCTTAATCTGTCTACATTGGAGAGACGTAGAACTGTGATGGACTTTATATGCATTTTCAAAATACTTAATGCTATAAGTGATGTCCCATCTCTGTTGCAATCAATTCCTTTTCATGTTCCCAACCGTGTCACCCGAACTCAAAATCTGCTATTTATACAATCAGAAGATTGTAGATTGTAAGATTGTAGCTCTTAGAAAAGAGCAACTTTGGTTTTTATGCCCCAATGTCCAGAATGTGTAGATTAGTGAATTCATCACACGACTTGGAATTCTTTGGGATAGATCTTCTGGCTTTTAGTAGATCTCTTCGCGACTAAACAGTGTGGGATGAAGTTAGTTTGGCATGGTTTAGCTCGAAGTCTTATGTCTTTCGGTTTTATGAATATATTGAATACCATTATTGTTTTGCCCTTATTTGTCTTTGTTAAATAGTTTTATGTTCTTTTTGTTCTGCTTACATTTATGTTTCTTTATGTAACCGTTGTAATTGGTTTAGGCCGTATACATAATAAATCAATAAATAAATGCATGGAGTCTCACATTTGCTAGTATTTTTTCAAAGAGGTTCTCTATCACTGTTTAAAATATTTAACAAAAAAAAAACGGACTTATCTAATAACAAAATTATGTAATTTTAATGAATAAAAATAAATTGTCGTATACAATGTTCATTATTGTTTATCTCATATAAGTTAAGCAGAATACATATTCCTGTACCGTGCTTATTGCTTTAAAAAGCTATTGTTGTATAACGTAATAGGTATTTAATGGACTTGTGGAAAATGTCAAGAAACTTCCTTTGCGATGACCAGATATACCAAAACTTAATGCTAACAAACTTTTGGATGATCAACGTATTATAGTTTCTATTTCATAGATATTATGTCTAGCCACCGAGTCTATAATGAAAATTACATTGAGTTTAATAACATTTTACTAAGATGTCTTCACAATTATTTTTTACATTGTATAACTATTTAAAATCAAAGATATGTTGTACATAAAGTAGGCACTTACTGTTAATGAAAAAAAACCTTATAAGTTACTTATAAACACTTTGAGCACCGGCCGAATACACATAGAATTTACCCTGTGCCCGGCCCATTTTTGTGAAATTTCAGGCTTTTTTGAAGGGTTTCTTAAAAGCGTCATAATTATGAAAATACTGCGTTAAATCAATTGAAAACTCTCATTCTTATTTTAAATAATTAAATAAGTCATTTTTGTATGATATGTTTGCCAATATTGGCTTTTATGGAGAGCCACATTGCGCATTGCAATGTTCGCACATATCCAGGGCCTCACTCTTTTTTTGTGCTTTGGGTACAAGGAGCCGTGTAAACACGTGATTATAATAACCATGTATTGTGTCCCGGTCCCGTGTTTTCATGTGGTTTACTAGCAGCAAAAAAAGTACTAATAAAAGTCACTAGATGTCAATAAAATGCATATTTTTAGACAGCTGGTAAACCATGCGAAAACACGGGACCAGGACACAACGCATGGTTATATAATCACGTGTTTACACGGTTCCGGGATAAGTGATAATTATTGATAATATTGAGTCTACAACACTCGCCACGGGACCATAACTCGTTATTTGGTATTTCAGTTTACCGCCCTATACATCAAATGGTAAGATGATAACAAAAGAAAGAAAATGGCTTATCATGTATGCAAACATTATGTTCCATATATAAGAATTTTCCGCGGTGTCATTAAAAGCTTTTAAACCGAAACGTAATGCGAAGATTTCATGACGTAACTCGCTTAAAACTCAACACAAGTTGGCAAGATTGTCAGTTAGGCAAACACGAAGTATCATAAGCGAAAAACTAATACTAATATAGCACTTAGTGAGAAAAGTTATTACGAGTTACAGAACTCTCGTATTGGTGTAAATTGGGATCATAATGCTCTCATCAAAACCTTAGTGCACTTTGGAAGAAACGCCAGCTAAAACTATACCTAATGACGCTGGATTATCAGCTCGTCTTTGATAATAGTAGAACTTTAGTGGCTTAGTAAAGTTGGATGGTTTTCCAGGAATCTAAAAGATACTATCAAATAAAGATCATATTACAACATTTACGCCTACGCTTTTTCATAGGAGAGAGTTACCAGGAAAAAAGAAGTATTATACGACATTAAATTTATCGTAACAATTATTGTTACCGGCAACCTATTTACAAACTTATCTTTTAATGATAATCATTATCTTTCTCATTTCTAACATCGCAAATTGTATCACGTAACAATCGTTATCTTAAAGTTTGTTTGTTAAAAATATTTTCTTAATTTATAACAAAAATTAAAGACTAGTGATACTTAAATCCACATATTTAGAATAACCAGTGTCCAATTTCGACTTTTCGCTTTCTCGACATATTCGACTAGTATTTTTTTTAACCATAAAATTAAGGGCGTTACTGATAAACCTGATATAAAGTTACGCCTAGGCAAAGTGGTAAAATAAGAATGCAAATACTGTCCTTATTATACTACTGTAATAAGAATGGTATTTCCATCCCTATTCTACCACTAAAGCAGCAATGGCTTTATTGGATGCTGACTCTAGATGATATTTCTTAATTTACACAATCGGTGAAATTACAAGTGCTGTGATGCCATTAAAATAAAAATTAAACACTGTGAATGGAGCTTTTGTTCTGTAATTAGGTGAAAAATCCAGTTTTGTCTGAGAAAGTAAACCAGAACCCTAGAACGAGTGTTTTCGAATCGATGACTACTCTCAAGTAAAAATCACGAATCGAACCCGCCATGCCAGTTTTACAGATGGCCATCTAACCAAGGCATGGTGGCTGTTTTTTTCGGTGTGAAATAATTTGTAACAAATCAAATCATAAAAACGTATTATGGCATGACAAAGGGTAATTCCACTACTGAATTTTCCATAAACTGCAGATAACATGACCGAACAATTCCATTTGAAATATCTTTTCGTTTCACATTTCACAGTTTATTCATGAAACACAAGTTCCATAAACTAATCGCGGTTAGGATTATCAACAAATAACAATAACGAGTATTTGCCTCGCCAACGAGTCTGCAATATCAATTACAATTAGTTCTCAGTGGTATTTCCGTTTCCTGTTTTACGGCGTCGAGACGTCGACGCCATCCAATGCAATCTCACTCAAGCGTATTCATAGTCATTTTGTAATATTTTCAATTTTCACTTACAAGCAAAACCCTTTAAGATACACCTTCACCTTAGTAGTCATTGATAACTCATCCAACTATTCTATTCCCCAAAAACGTTCCATTTTCCATTCAATGTTGTATCGTTTTATGAATTTCCTTTATCTAACCTTAAACTTGAAAATTAATTCAATTTAATCAAACAAATTGCGTTTAGTAATCGATTCACAACAGATTTAAAAAAATATATTTTAAATAATTAACTAAAGAAAAAATCGTTCAAACGTATTTTTTATATCCTGTGGGTAATGATTATTAGATTAATAATGATAATAAATGGAGAAGAATTTCTATTGTAAATACTATATTCTATAATGTAACCGAATTTTTGCCCTGATGTCTAGAAACGGTAGATAAATAAAATACAATAAGTGATTAAATACCATAATTAACTAACATTTAACAATAGTGTATAATTAAAACACTGTCTTATAGATACATTTAAAAGATTTAGATTTCAGATAAATAAGCATACATATAAATTTGGAATTAAAACACTAACTTTGTTATTAGTGAAACATAATTCATAATTTAATAAAAACTTTTTTCTAATCATTTAATATTTGTTTGTATACTGATAAAACATTAAAAGTAGACGACTTTGAAACCTTACAAATTAAAAAAAAAAGTATTCAAATATACCATGTTTTCTATAGTCCAATACTATCTAAGAAATGCCAATGATCGAGCTTCAAACCCCCTTACCCTTCCCTCATAACACAAATACAAAATACTGAATGACACAAAGACATGAATTATTACTTCTTTATGTATTAGAATTAGTATTTAGTAGACACTGATAAAATTATTATAATTTTATAAAATATTTTTTTAATAGATTGTTTTTAAAAATTATAAAATAGGATAATACTTATAACTAAACTAAACTTGTAGGCTTGTTGAGTCATGTTATATTTATGTACTACGTATAACTAGAAAGAAATATAAAAAAATTAAAAAGAAATGGCCTACGCCCAAAAATCTTTATAGGCATTTTTTCGAAATAGCATTCTCTTCATTCATTTTTAGCTGTATTTTTGTAATGAGTTTTTTTTTGTTGATAAAATTGTTTCGTAGAAATTTTTTAATGTACTGTCCTTAAGAAAAATAACTTGCCTAGCTTTGCAGTTTAAATAAAATTAATATTAGGTAGTTAGAAGGGATAATTTTTCAGTAAGCTGCTTGTTGTATGCTGACGATGCAGTTCTGTTAGCAAGCAGCAAGGCTGATATGCAGCAAATAGTCTCTAGAATGTGTGATGTATGCCTGGAGAGCGAATTGGCGATGAACGAAAGTAAGTCAAAATTGATGGTATTTGAAAGGGATAGTGAGGTTACTGACTGCATAATAAATGTAAACAACGAATGTCTCGAGCAAGTAAAATAATTTGTGTATCTGGGAAGCATGTTTTCAGGAGATAGAATAGTAGAAAAAGATGTTGAAAGAAGAGTGAATGCGGGCAACAAAATAAACGGAGCACCAAGCACAGTAATTTCTAATAAAAATATGTCAATCGAAGCTAAACTGGCAGTGCACAACGGAGTTTTAGTCCCAACACTTATGTATAGAAGTGAAACATGGAACTGGCAGAGAAAGGATGAAAGCCGAGTGAACGTGGTTGAAATGCGATCTCTTAGACGAATGTGTGGGAAATCAATGTATGACAGGGTTACGAATGATGAAATCAGGCGAGAGTGTAAATCTGAGACAAGTATAATTAATAAGATTAAGAAAGGGTCTCTGAGATGGTTTGGTCACGTAGAACGAATGGACGACGAGAGAATGGTAAAACAAGTATATATGGCAAAAATGAACGGCAACGTTAGACGAGGACGACCAAGGAAGACGTGGCATTATCAGATAAACCAAAATCTTAAGTCTGGTCATGTCAAAAGCAGACAGAACCGAAGGGCATGTATGACAAAATGTATGAATGTGGAAGAGGCTAGGATTGTATGCCAGGATAGACGTGTGTGGCGGTCTATTCTCTCTGCCTACCCCTACGGAGAAATGCTGTGATGGTAGTAGTAGTAGTTAGAAGGTTGTGTGTATTGAAACAACGTTTTTTTTAACTTGTTTCGAAAAAGTATTCGACCCCTACTGAAGACTAAGACTCCGAATAGGACGAACTTTGTTCCATGTGGAACTACTCATATAAAAACATGTATAAATATGTTGTATTGTTCATCAGGATGCAGGATTTAATGCATGAAATCCATTCCTTTTAAAGCACGTTTTATTTCTGGTAACAAGAGTTCAAATGTGGGTACTTCCACCTATTGATTAGAAACTTGCATAGAATCGAAATAAGCTCTCTCCAATGTTATATCACGTTGAAAAATAAAACATTAAATATCATTACACGAATGAAGAGCAAAAAAATTACACAAAAATTTACTCTGTTTTGCGAAAAACCACTGTTTGCTCAATCAAACCGCTAAATAAATAAAATAAAAATAAAAATCTTAATAAAATTTCCGTCCCCGTATAAGACAAATAATAAAATAAAATCATCCAAATTAATAATTAATTAAAATTGATAAATTACGAAAGAGATTAAGAAAATTTTAAGGAAGTAAATATAGAAGCCTTGGCATTTACAAGACTTATAACCTGTCATTTATAGGTATAAGGAGCCACTTTACACACTGTACAACATATACCATTCTCCCTGTGTTTGAACATCTTTTCCTTTAATTCTCCGTGTACAAAAATCAGGGTAGACTCAAAATATTGTTTATAAATTTATAACTTTTCAATTTATTTATTTTTTATATTGCCTAAAATACATTAAAAATCTACTTTAGCAAACAAATGTTTATCGCAGGAGGCTAAACTAGCAGTTTACAATGGAGTTCTAGTTCCAACTCTAATGTATGGGAGTGTAGTATGGAATTGAAAAAATTATGATGAAAGTAGGTTAAATGCTGTAGAAATGCGATCCATTAGGCGAATGTGTGATAAAACTATACATGATAGGTGCACAAATGTCGAGATCCGTGAAATTTGTGAGGCTATGATATGATTATCGACAGAATCAAGAAAGAGGTGCTGCGTTGGTTTGGACATGTAGAGCGAATGGACAGCGAAAGAACAGCAACAACAGCGAAAGAAAAACTTGGCACGATCAAGTCCATTAAATACTTGAAGATTGACATGTCAAAAGTAGGAATAATCGGCGTGCGTGCATGAGAAGATGTATGAATATAGAGGAAGTGAGGTCTGTATGCAAATATAGAGTGACATGGCGTTCTATCCTCTCTGCCTACCCCTACAGGGAAACGGCGTGATGGTTTGTTTGTTTATATTTATTAATTACCTGTTTTTTTTTTAGCCAGTCAACAGGCTTATGAAAGCCATAACAGATTGGCATTAATAAATATATTATATATTATATGAGAAAACGTAATCTAAACAATCTTAAAATCTAATTAAATTTACAAAGGTGTAATTGCGGCATAATCTAGGCGGACATGGTAAGTGTGTCATCGCGAGTTAGGAGTGACAACACCGCTTGCTTCTTGAATGCTTGCCTTTGCTGTAGGAACACATCGACAGTACCGTTTAATGGGATTTCGTTCACGGTTCTGAGGATCCTTGGCAGAAGGGGTAAAGAATCTGATGTTGGTTTCGTGTTAATAATGTAAAAATAAAACGAAGATTTAATAAAGATGAAACAATTATGGTGCATAGTGTATTTAAATTTGTACCCTATAGTCCTTAAAATATAGCTTGATTAGAATTACAGTTGTCAGCAAAACTGACGACATAACTTTGCAGTAACGTCAAAGGAGTGATTTATATTAACACACGAAAAATCATTTGTATCTGGTACGTCAATTTATTATTTTAATATATTGGTTGACACATAAATATATAAAATCAGCTTTAAAATTTGAGAAAAACTAAAATAAACCTAATTGTTAACGACGTTCTTACAAAGTTAAATCATTCTACAAAAATGTTAGAGATGGGACAAATTGATCAATGTAAATTGATGGAATAAAAAATAATTCATTTCATGTTGTTTATGAAAAAAGTATAAATGTCCTAGTTTTGGTAAAAATTGTCTTAAACACACTATAATAGGCTTGTTTTTGCGTTTTTATATCAATTTTTGGAAACAGAGTTTCATGTTTACATGAAAAAACTGATAAAATCGATTCAATCGGTACATGATCAGTGATCAGGAATTTCCCATCGCTATTGACATTAGTTTGACAGCTGTCATTCTAATCAAGCTATATTTTAAGGACTATATGTGAGCAAACGAAAAACAAAAGTGCTTTTTTTTATTTCTATGATACCAACAAATATTTTTTCAAGAAATAACAAAAATATCACCCTTAATTCGGGGTACTTGAATAATTATTGTTGTCAAATGAACACCCCCTAAAAAGATAATACATTTTGAAATTATAAATATGATACAGTGTACTCTTAGAAAGTTAATTACAATCACCTCTGTGGGGCGCTTTCCTGTTTCCGTCCTTCCGACGCCGACGCCTGTTTTTGGCGTCACAACGCTCAACAAAGAACAAAGCTGATGGTTATACCATCACCCCTCCTCTTCGCGCTCCGATCTCTACTTTTTATGGCATCAGAATAAGTGGACGTCATTTAAATGGTTTGATATTTAAAATTCATACTACACGTGAATTATTTTAACAGTGGAATTGCATTTATAATTTATTTGGAAAGAGATTTTAATTTTTTGTCAAAGTTTCACAAAGTAACTAAACTTATGTGCAAGTAAGAGTTATGTAAAATATTTTTTTATTTTTTTTTTTTTATTTAGTATTTCACAGTTTTAAAATGTACAGAGTTTATTTGTTTCAGGTCCCGACTAGCTAGGAAATTCCTGTGTTTAGGAAGGACCTTATTTTTTCATGTGTTTTTTTAAATTTTTAATTTCATTAAATGATGCTTAATAAATTCAAAGAATAATAATAACATTAGAAAAAATCAATATAAATATAAATTAGAAAACATGCAAGTAATAATAATAAAAATTGAATCATAAAAATAAATTAGAAAATATGCCATTAATAGTAAATAAATGAGACATAATTATTATAAATTATAAAACATACCGAAAATAATGAAAATTGCAGATAAGCTCTGCAGATGCCTAGACTTCTATATTACCTTCTCTTAAATGTTCTTTATCTGTGTTGTGAAATTATGTGTTCAAAATATGAGATGCCACTATTTATAGTAATAGGGAATGTTTTAATTAAAAGGCGTTTATTTTACTGAAATTAGCCCATATATATATATATATACTCTATTGATAAGCCAAATAATATTTAACACATTTATAGAAAACTTATATATTTTATAGCATTGAAAAACAGTTAACAATATAACGATTCATTAAAAATACATTTACATGTTTTTGTGGGAACATTATTTCTTGTTTCAACTCCATATTTCACTCCTTATTTTTTTCTCTCGCAATATTATTCTTAAACTTTTCTTTATATTTAAAAATGTTTTTCCTTTTTTTGTTTTTTCATATTTATGTATTTATTTCGTTAATATTTTTGGTTGTTTATGTGTATTTACCTACTTGTTACTATTGTTATAGTTATGCAATTTTATAATTTTTTGTTATGTTTTTATTTATGTATTTTTTTTTTTTTTTCATATTTTTGTTCAATATATGTTAAAGGCAATTTATGCCGTTTATGTAAAATAAATAAATAAATATAACAACGAATAATTATTATCAATAACCAAATAAACTCTTATATTGATTGCTCTCGATGAAATACCATTAGTTTTTTTTTATTGCGGCTAAAGTAAGCTTTAATTTTTAATAAATATTTAACTTAATTTTTATTAAATAATTAGTTCTTATACATACACAACTTCAACTTCTTTACCGGTTACAAGTTTGTGACTTATAGATTATGACAAAATAAAACATGATTAATTTAAAAACAAAAATAATTTACCACGCTAATATGGAAAATGTCTTAATGAATTATTTTAAAAATATGCAAGTTTTATGTCTTAGTGGAATACATTAAAATAGCCCCCTTCCCCTTACAGGATATTAGCCCTCATCACCCACTGAAAACTGCATAAAGTTCTTAAAATTTTAAAGCTCATTTACGGACGGTTAAAAATGAGAAGTTTGCCATTCCGTTTTTGAGCCATAAATTCATCTTTGCTCATTTCTCTGCTTTATCCGCACTAAAGTTTAATTGCCCTAATATAACGATTAATGTTTCATTTCCTTTAAGCCATCCCCCTAGACGAGAAGTCAGGAAATTAAAACATTAACAAAAAAAATACGATATCTTCATTTTTGTTTGTTCACAAGTTGCTTTCTCGTGCAATTTTTATAATAAAATAAATATTACAAAACATTGCGAAACATGTACATAAACACTCGTTAAACTAGGTTTAACAATAAAATGAGCTTTGTTGAAAGTCCTACACTTATACACAAATAATATCATAGCTAAAATATTTAAAATGCCAAAAAATAGAGAACCTTATCAAATCACGCTTTTTTCTAGTATCGTTTTTCTGAACATTCAAAATCATTTTAATTTTTTAAAAATCAGCAGGTAAAAAAGCATGTAACTCTAATAAATAATTTTTGAAATAACAATAGTAGAGTAAACTTAACAGCGTAAGTCATAGTTTTAAATATTAAATTTGACTTTCTCCCAACTTACACAATACGGAATAAAATTGAGAAATATTTGTATTATTATTAACTTTGTACGAAAAGAACTTTCAATAATAAAAAAAAAAGACAGTGAATATTAGCGTTATTAAAACTGCTTAGGCTAAAATCATCCTTTAAAAAACATATACATTATTTTTAGCCTTACAAAAACCTGCCATCAAAACATGGTTTTAACAAGGAAAAAACTTGTTTCTTGTTTACAGTTTGAGTTTATTAAATTCTTAGTTTTTTTTCGTAAAAAATAATCTCAGAATTCACAAAATATTTGTGAATTTTTGTCATCTGTTAATTTCCTAGTCTCTGGAATTTCTGTCTTAAAAGATCCAATTTCCTTACTAGTTTCATTATCCTTGTACGAAACAGTAGTGCATTCTACATCGCAGGACTTTTTATCCTGTTTAAGTAGAGTGAACCATTATGAAACAAACCGTGTGCTCTTTTACAGCTTTCAACAGAACCTTTTCATGATGTTTCGCTGGGGACAATCAAACAGTTAGAAAAGGAAAAAATAAAACCTACAGTATAAGGCGGACATTTCTTATGCGGGAATAAATTACAAAACAAAAAAAAAAACCAAAATAAATATTAAATTATTTATGAAACCTTTATTGAACGTTTTCATTTTACGTCTGTATTTCGGGTAAGTTATATAAGGAATAGTAATAGATGATAATAAATAAGATTGCAAAAAAAATATCAATTTTGGGAAGGATCAGAAGATTTATTGATAAGGACTCCTGCAAAACTATTTATAAAGCAATTATTGAACCACACGTTAACTACTGTAGTAGCATTTTATTTTTATCAAACAAAGAAAACATAGATAAACTAACTGTATTACAAAATAAAACCTTTAGAATCATTTTGAAAAAAAACAGATATACGAGGGTAAAGTCGATGGTAAATGAAATTAAATTATTAACATATAAACAAAGAATATTTTACAATACAGTGATATTTGTTCATAAAATTATAAACTCTAATAAAAAACAGAATTTTGGAAAAAAATTGATCGGAACCAGCATGAACACGATCACAATACTAGAGAAAAGAACAAAATTAGACTTCCATTTAGGAAAAAGGCAGTCACAAAATTCAATTTTATTTAAAGCAATTAAAAAGTATTACGAAATGGAAAAAATATTTATGAAGAAAAAAACATATCAAAATTTAAAATAATGGTCAAGACATATGTGATAAACAATTTATAAATTAAATATATTTGCAATGTTATAATTAGAACACACATAACAATATGTATGATATGTGTGCCCTACTTTAAGATTTAAATAAATAAAATAAAAATAGTTTGAGTCTATTTATCAAGTTTTTTTGTTTATGTATTTTTACGGTTTCAATTTTTTCCAGTAGGTCACGTATTGTCATATTTTTATTTTTTATAATAGTAATGTTATGGAGTTCTCGTATTAGATCGTGAATATCAGTTATTTATGTCTGTGTGATATCACTACCATTAAGGTAATGTTCTTAGTTTGTTAGTTTGTAAAAATACATAGTTTGTAAAAGTTCATTGTAACTTATAATAGAAAAAAAAATCGTAAACCGGAAATCCATCACAACTCTCTTATCACTGATTGATTTGAAAGAACTAGTGTCGTCATGCAAAGTAGTTTGTTTTTATTTAAATTATTTTTATTACTTTTTTCAGACATTTTTAAGAAACTTCACGTTACAATTTAATGCTCTAATTTTTACCGATTATAAAAATATATTTTGTTTATACAATATATCTGTTGGGCTGAACTTTCTTATTTCTAACTTTTAAATAAAAAAATATTGATGTACGTTGCATCTGGCATTCCAATGTGTTCTAATTCTAAAAAAATATACATATAAAAAACACGAATCTTTTGTAAACAAAGGAGTTTTAAAAAAAAAATATTTTTGCAATGTGCGGATCTGAAAAGAGGCCACAAGACCCTTAAAATAGATCTTGACAAGTGGGTGACTTTCAATGTATCGTTTCGGTGCTGAGAAGGGCATGTTGGAAATTACGTTAATTTATTGATTTGAAAATGTTTATTTTAAATGGTTAAAATGCCGATGAACCATCCAGACGTTCCGGATTCAATTTCTGCCAAGATTTTAACAATAATTAAGTAAATGTATTTCTTCTCAAGCCTGTTCTAGGCTGTTATACACCACCAGGGGAAAAACATAATTAATGTCAGTAAAAGGCAAATGAATTGCATAACAAAAATACGTTTGTTCAGCAAAACAGTGATTAATACAGATTGTTTTTAAATAATACATTTAACATATTGATAAAGATTGTTATCGACATTATTCAATTGTAAAAATTAAATTAAATAGATAAAATTATTGACACATTGAAAAAAACATGAAATTTCATTTATACGAACATCTGAATATGGAAACATAACAAAAAGTTTTAATTTATTGTATTTAAAAGAAGTCTATCATCGAAGGGTTTTATTGTAATATTTGCCATCCTAGTATTAAAATAACAGGATTGTAAAAAAATGAAGACTCCACAATGATCCCTTTCTAATTCCAAAGAGCAATTTTATTCATATCGATAAAGTATAAACTAATTAAAACATGAATATTATGTATGTTTTTTATGCATGCACCCTTTCATTGCACCTTTCTGTTAAAACAATACTGTTCTTGCATCCCAGTTTAGTGTAGTTGGTAAGTTAGCGTTGTGACGGAGCGCGCATTTCCTGAAAATTATTGTGAACTCAGAGTTTAATTTCCTGTATTTGTTTTTTAATTATCGCAATGGCGGACCAGATGCGACCGGAAGCTGTAAATTTGTCAACACATGAAACTCATGGACAGTTTTCTGCTTGAATTTATAAAACAAACATACGAACATAAGCTTTTTTTAATTCTAAGTAGTTGCCTACTGCAGTGCTTTTTTGATTAGGGCTTTTTTAATTTGTGATGATTATACTGCAGCTGGTTTATTTATATTATTATCCACCTTTACTAGCATCTAATAACACAACGGGCACTGAGTTGGTCCATTCATCGAAGCATTTATTTTTATTTTTTATTTTTATTTTATTTATTGGGGATATCAACAGTAATACATGTAATACAAATATAACAAATAACATATACAGAGAATAAAACCAATGACAGATATCCACAGAAATACATTAAATACACGTACAATACATACTAGTGTGTTTGTGTGAGTGTAAGTGAGTGAGAGGGTGGGTGTGTGGGTGTTATATTGGAAAGAGGGTGTCAGGTATCGAAAATATAAATATATATAAAATATTAAGAAATAGAGATAAAATTTAATCAAATAAAATAAAACTTTATTATAGAAACTAAGTATAAGACAAAAAAGAATGTTTTAAGACGCGCATTTTAAATGTTATTTTTTTACAATCAAATGGATCAATAAGGGGAAAGTTCAAATTATATTCACTAGCAAAACGTATAAGTGGAGAGTTCTGGGCATAGTTCGTACGAACTGCTGGCACATGAAATAGAGAGCTCGACGTGTGACGGGTGCGGTAGCCGGGGACATTTAATGATAACTCTGACAAAAGAGCCGGACTATCAAGGAGTCCACTGAGTATGTCATGAAGCACCCCCATGTCCAACAGTAGACGGCGATCTTCTAAAGTAAGCCATATTGCTCATGTATTAAATGTGCATACGAGTTACATCCAATTAATATAAAGGGACAAAGGAATTTTGAGTATTAATTTAATTCTTTAACCTACTTTCACAACTATTAAAACAATAAGAAACGAGAAAATCTTCAAAAAGGTTTTAAAAAAATGGATAGTGGAGATAGGTAGAAGTAAAATGGATTGTCTCATTCGTCCAAACCAATATTAAATCAACTGCTCTACAACTGTAAAGCTTATGTTTTGTTTTTTTTCTTTCATTGTGCGTTTTGTAATATAAATAATATATATGTACATCAACTAATTATAAACATAAATACGCAGTGTTTAAAATTGTCTGAACGCTTTGTTAATTATCTCTGTTTTTTATGTTTTTCTTCTTTGTTTATTCTCAAATGTATTTTTTTTTTAAGTATATTGTTATGTGTCCTCGGCACGGGTTAATATTTTTTCAAAAGAAAATGCATAAAACGCATAAAAAAGCAGTATAAATTAGAGCATTTTATCGTTTGACAAAGTTTCTAGAAAATCTATAAAAAAATTCATAAAAATACGTTTTGATACAAACGAACGAATCGGGTTGTGGATCAAAGGTCCGTGGTTCGTATCCCACTCTACCCCAACTTGATTCCCATTTTCTAATAGTGAGTTATTTACAACTCGTTGAAAATGGCCCTCAAAATGAAATATTTGGGTAAATCATAAGAACGAAAATATTTATTTAAAAATAAACAAAAAAAAGGCACAGATTCTGGTCAACGGTTGTTTATAATAGCCAATTAAAGGGGAAGTTCAGTGCAATGGCAAATTGGGTATAAAAAATGTTTTCATTTAATTGTGGGGCATTACAAAATTCTCGAAAGCGTATTACGAAATCAATAAAATGATTTCGATAAAAATGAACTACTTTCAACGACGTCAGCAGTTCTTCTAATTCAACCAATGACAGAATGATATGATACATTCCCGGTTACCGGGAACCCAATACATCAATTAGGACAACTCACAGCAGAAAACTTGAGACGTCATAGACAGAGTAATTCAAAATCATAAAACTTTAAAGAATCATAGCGGTGATAATACGGTATATCAAAATATTTGTTATGCTCAGTTAATCCTCTATTGACAAATAAAATAAACTAAAAAAAAGCCTTTGACCTTCTTCACTCAACAGACTTCAGTCAACTTAATGCGTAGGCACACGCTGGTTAGTTGCAACTTTGTACTTTATGGTTGATTTAGATCTTTGACGCAATAAAGCCTACGGGGCGCAATACTCCTTATCTCGAGCTGTAAAAGGAAGATGGAAAAGGGCACTCAAATGCATTTACGCAATTCAGCATTATTAGAATGGCTATATTAAAGGACTGATAATATTCTGCACACAACACTCTCATACTTTGTATATATTTGTTTTTCAATTACCTCTAAGAAAACATAAAGAAGGGAAAATAAAGTGTGTTAAATCTAGAACATGTCTCCAACAATTTGAATATATTAACAATATTATTTTTAAACCGCCCCCAACCCCTTCATACCGGGTGTTTATTCAAATATAAACAAAATTTAAATATTCATTTATTTAAATTTGTTGCAATACAGACGGAAAACACTTTTGAAAAAGAATATGGGAGTCTAGGCATTTACCTGTTATTGGCTAATTTAAGTGGTCACTTTACACACTGTGTAACATTTACCATTCTGCCATTGTTTGAACATTCACATTTCCTCAACTCTTCCATCTGTTGACTTTTGTGAAGTAAAAGAGATAAAACCTCATGTGGGTGAGTTTCATCCGGCTGAACTATTTATTTATCTACTAAAATAAAAAAAGGGGTGAATTTATTTTTTAATTACTGGTATATCTAAATAATTCTCTGGTATTTATAACTATGTTGGTACGGCGTAATACAGAAAGTTTGTTTTATAGTTTAATTACTGAATTCTGGCAGGTCTGTTTGTCGTGGGGCAAATTCCTACCATTTTTATAAATTATATCTAAGCCAAGTTTTCAAGTTGATAAATCTATATGGTCTAAGAAAAAGTATAAAAATTTAAAAATGTTTTTAGACGTTGCCCAGTATGCATGTGAAATAATTCAGTGAGATGAATCTCACCTTTTTTTTAAGGAATAACCCGCTAAGCTTCTATTTCAGAAGCTTGTCAGCAGGTAGGAAAGAAAGGAAATGGACGGAAGCTATGTAAAATACACCACAACACCCAGACTAACTGAGAAAAAAATATTTCTTGGATTTCTTTCTTGCAACTGGCGGGAATCGAACCCGCGACGCCAGTTTCACGGTTAGTCATCTAACCAACTGCGCCACGGCGCAATAAAGGTTTCAGCTCGTTAATTTCACTTAACACAAGCTTAAACGATGAAAGAATTGAAGCAATACAGATGTTCAAACGTAGGCGAAATGGTGAATATAACACAGTGTAAAAATGGCCAGTTAAATCATCCGATAACAGGTTATAAGCCCTGTAGATGCCTGTACTTCTATATTTCTTTCTCTTAAATGGTTTTCATGCCTTTTGTAATATGTTATTACACGTATACAGTCTTAGATTTGTTTAATAGGTATGCTTATATTTTTTTTGTGTGTTATGAAAAACTTATCAATGAACACTTGTATCACATCTGCTCTACATTGGATTTCAAAGAATAATTTCCGTTCTAGATTATTATATTGTACAATTCAAGGAAATACTATAAAGGGGGCGTCATAAAACACAAAATGAATAAAACATTACACTCCATTTATAGTTTCAGCTACACACCTATAAACATTTTTACTTTAGATTTACAGTAAATATTTTATTCCTCATCTGAATCAGCAATAAGGACCAAACACTAGGACAACAATGTAAATCCTTATACAATGCAACATTGTAGAGATGGCGCGATACAACATCCCAGTCCAGGACATTAAAATATTAAATCCTAATTGTCACACCGTATGTAAAAGATTTATGGTGTACCCATAAAATGTATTAATAGTTAGTTATAGACTAAAGTACGTGATCATATATTGTAAAAATTAATGTATTTTTTTCAATAGGCGTTTGAAATATAATACCTAAACGTTTGTAGTTACTCTTAAACCTTTACAATTTGTTTTTTTAACGATTGTTACATTTTTAATGTCATACTTGTATGAGAAATTTAGTGCTTTTAATTTATTTATTACTATGCATACTACAGTTTTGAGAGTAAGTGCTTGAGGAGAACATTGGCCAAAAGGTGGTTTGATTTCATTGCTAACATTGAAATCCAAGCACGGACGCAGCAGTCTCCCATGACGAGCGTCTTGAGGATGCGGCGGTAGACCTGGCTTGAACACGTGCTGCGCATGCCTCAGGAGAACCTGAACCCATGTTGACTCTTCTTTTCGTCTGCGGGCTCCCGCCGTCCTGGAAGGCCGTCTAAGGTGAAGGAACTAAGGGACGTGAAATTGCGATTGGGTTTCCTGGAGGCATATGGTGATATTCACATTAGAATCGGTTGTAGAAAAAATGTAGCATACTATTTAACTGAGCCAAAACTATCTTTGATGTTATTTTGTCGCTGCTGTGATTTTTGTTAATTTGAATTTGAAAAGGTATAGGGAAGATGTACCAAATATGGCATACGTCCCTCTGTAACCCAGCGTACTTTATTCCTCACCATTCGACTAAAACATAGTTCATGCCCGGATTCCAGATACACAACAAGCATCAGAGACAGTGATAACGTTTTTGTGTTTTACCAACTTGATATTTATGTAAGTTTCACTTTATTATTTTTCAATATTTTTTCTCCACAAAAATATTAATCGTTTACTGATCGAGAACATTATAGTCTAAATTTAGTGTTTTCATAACGGTTTGTTAAATTCAAGTAGATTTAATTCTGTGAATAGATTTGTTTGAATAGATTTTGTTCCTAATATGGGATATCTAAACTAACCTTATATAGCATCATCATCATCATCATTCCCTTTCCGCACCAAATGATGCATAGGGCATAGTGTAAAAACACCCTATTAAATAATATTCCATATCAACCATGTCGGGAATCAAACCCTAGACCTCTTGCACGGTAAGCGCATTACACCACGAGGCTGACAGTATTTGACAGGTCGTAAATTTTGTAAATGTCCTGATTACTATTTTCCTGTTTTAAGAAGAGTCAAATCATAAAAAAAAGTAAATAAAAATGTACGGGATGTACCTTTTTGAAATTTAAAAAAAAATTATGTCAACGCTTATAAAAACCATAGCACCTAGAAAAAACATTTGGATGGCTGGCTTTGACTGCTAAATTAATTAATGCATTGGATAGGATGGTACCGGTGATTGCAGAGAAAATAAAATAAGTCTCCCACATATTAATTTAATCACGCTTAAAGCTTAACGCTGTCAGACACAAGTTGCGGGCAGTTAAAATTTTAATTTTTATTGCTCTCAGTTGCGGTGGGGGCGTTAGCTTGGGATGGGTATACGCCACAGCACATGCGATGAGGCGAGCCAGATCTTTGTAGAAATAAAGTATGCATGATGAACTATACAGTCAATCAAATAGATAGTGTAATCAAATGGAACTGCGTTAAAATATATTATTATTCATATTATGGAAGATTGGGATCAGTGATACATACATGAGCTCCTGACGTCACTACGGGTCCCTGTAAATTTTTTTTAGCCCTCCACGCCTAAGTTTTTTAGGAGCCGAGCTACTGAGTGGCGGGCGAGGGCTCTCATATTCCTCAATCTCCTCCTCCAAGCCCCAAACCTTAAAGTAACAAGCTAAAGTGGCAATCTTTCTAACATCCTCAAGTTTAACCAGCGGTCCCCCGAGGATGTGTCTCCTTTTTTTCTGATATGAAGCATCATGTTTACATAGAATAAGTATACATGTCAAAGCATCTGTAACTACTACAGAATCCTTCTATAAGATTATTAAAACTTCATTATAAAAGTGTTTATTTAATCTGCAGTACCCTGAAAGGGTAAAATATAATTAAATAATTCAACTCGGTGAAAAAAATAAACAAAGCTTTAAAAAAAAAAATTACATAGCAAAATTTCCACTAATTTTACTAGTTAAAGGAAAGGAAAATCTTCCGATATTTTGCATATAAACATTTTCCGAATAAATACTTGAATAAAAAAATATTATAAAATGAGGAGCATTTGAAAAAAAAATGTAAACATGCAGATGTATATACTCTAAAAAACATGCAAGGTTATGTTTAAGTTTTTATAATTTTTTTAATATCCACTCAAAATGTCCCCATACAGTTTTTTTCTTTCTTAATTTAAAAAAAAAATTCCCATGTTTTTAGTGCTTTTTTTTTTTTAATTTACGCTTTGTCAATTATTTTATTTCTATCAATAAGTGCGTGTTTTTAATTAATCCACCTAAAAAAAAGTTTTAAAAAAAAATTACTCAAATAAATAAAAAATATTATTTATTAAATTATTTTTTTACACAAATAAATAAAAACAAGACTCTGGAAGGTCTGAGTTTCGAACCTGGCTGTACTTACCATTTTCAAAATGTAACAAAATTTAAATATTTTTGTATCTCATTAGAACGGAAATATTTTAATACACATTATATTGTATATTTTTTTAATACATAAACTTATTTTCCAATTTGGATTGAGCAGTCAAGACAATTCTTACTACCCTTTATTAATAAACCATTCAAAAATAAGTACTTGTATTATATTACAATCTGCTAATGAAATATTAGCGATAAAACCTTTTAATTGCTTAATAAATGCTTTTTATATTGTAACCCTCAAAATCAACCCTTTGAGTGCGTGGCACCTGGCGAATGAAGACTCGGAGCATTTCAGTAAAACAGCTCCCGGGGGTGTGAGGGTTAAAAACGTTTTAGTTTTATTAAAAAGTCACAGAACAACGATACCGGGTATAAACTTCACCAGCACGAAATATTAACGCGTGGACAATGATAGTAATTGAAATTGAACAATTCGTGACAAATGCGATAGTTTATTCATTACGCAAATTGAAAACAATTAAATTAGCTTCGTTTTATGATTTGATAGCTTACTGACATATTATTTAACTTGACGTTCAAGTCAAATTGAAAATAAACAGTATAAAATGCAAATCAACAGTATTTTAAGTTTGCCTAAAATTTTGTGAACGACAACTGAATTTAACATTCATAAACCATCAGGCCGTTTCCTCATAAGAATAAGCGGAGAGGATAGGGACATCCTTGGTTTACAGACTGGAAGGAATGAGTATTTGACTACACATTTTTATCGATTGTTGCGCGCTATGGTCGATAGTCTTGAGATTTTCATGGGCATTGGTTTGTATGCTCCTGATAATTACCTAAGATGGCGTCAGCATAGATTATTTCATATTCCGATATACAGGACCAACCTGCCGATTGCAAGCCTGTTGGAAGGGCTACAGCTATTCTGAACAACATCCCTCAGGATGTTGATCTGTTCCATATATCCAAAGGAGTTTTCCGGAGCAAGATTCTCCTACTACTTTGACAAGAGCCTCTATCCTGTATTTTTTTTGTTTTATAATATGCACGTCTTGAATTTTAGTTTGTTATATATGTGTTATTTTAAAATAAATTAATTAAATTGAAAAACCCTATATCACCCTGTCTTCGCATACCAATTTCGCTTCCTCTACAACTAATACATCTTCTCATGGGCGAAATCCGATTATTCCTACTTTTTACATGTCCATCTTCAAGTCTAGTATTTTTTGGATTTGATCATGCTATGCCTTTCTCAGTATTTCTCCATTTCTGGATCCATCAATATTCGCATCGTCAATCTTTTAAGCCGTTCTTTTGCTGTTCATTCGCTCTAGATGTCCGAACCAACGCAGAGCTCCTTTCTTGATTTTGTCTATAATGCTTATCTCAGACTTACATACTGTACGAATCTCGACATTTGTGCATATATCGTGTATAGTTTTACCAGACATTCGACTTAGAGATCGCATTTATTTGCTTCTTCATTTAAATTTTACTGGATTAAAAAAAAAAAAAATAATATTCAAAGCGCTACTTTAGTGATAAAACATTTTATAATAACCACCCTCAGACTTTTCTTTGTTCTCGTCAGGGTTCTATTTCACACACGGAACTGTATTCTTTATACGCCCGGATACAGAAGAATATTTATGCGCTTTTATTTTGCACATCAAGGATACTATTTATTTTCTCTCAAAAAATTCTGCTGTCCTTTTATTTGTTCTTCCGTATTTTTTTCTTATGACTACTGACCTAAAACAAATAGATGAGCATTTTTTCTATTTTTTTAAAATAAATATATTTTAACGGAGATGATGAAACTTTAAAAAGGGGGACATCAAAGTCTGAACATTTAAGATGTCATTGATTAATCATTATTTCTCTTGAAAGATTAACATTTTAATATTATTTTAACGATATTCACAAAAATACAGATAGAGACATATACAAGTTAAGATTTTGTATATTTTTTACATATAACACTACATACTTTCATTTAATGTCATTGTGATACAACACATAAATACAATGTTTGTTTTTTCTGTGATATTCTATATTTAATGTCTGTGGCGGTAAAGTCAAACAGAATAAGCGCCATTTTAAAAAAATGTCGGAGATTCACAAAGCAGCGACGGACGACGGAAAAACAGGAATCTGTTTGAGAAGGTAATGAAAATTATATAAATTAAGCGCACTTTAATTGGTAGCCCTGACGTGACGCAATAATTACATAAGTACTAACAGATATTCTAGTGCAAAATTATGTAAGGAACTGAACGAATTGCAGGATTCTGGAAATTCTTAAAAATAACTATTTATTGAATAAAAAGAACTTCAAAAATAGTTTAAAAGACTTCTTTATTTATAAATTTGTATAAACCACTATAATTTTTAGTTATACGTCGACCGGTTTTGAGATTACTGGCTTATCACCAGGACGATCATCACCGCTTGCGTCACTATTTATATTATAAAATATTCAAAGAAATAATTCAGTCAAACTTGAGTACTCATCTAAAAATATTCCCATTTCAATTCGTATTATCTTCTTTCTCTCTCTCTCTTTCTCTCTCTCTCTCTCTCTCTCTCTCTCTATCTTTCTCTCACTATTAAGTTCCTTTCTTACTATATTTTATTAAGTAAATATTTACGCGAGTGGTTCAAGTTAGTGTAAGTTCTGAAGATGAGGTATTAACTTCGAAACCGGTAGACGTCTGACTTAAAATGAAAAGTGTTTTTACATATTTAAAAACAAATAGTGAACTTTTAACTATGTATTTATTTTTTAAAATTTTTATTACATCTTTTACTTTATTTTTTAATATGCTGTTTTTTTTTCTTCTTTATTTAAATATGCTTTTTGCTATACAACATACATTCATTTTTTATTATGACTTTAAATATGTTTCTTACTATGTATTCTGTTTTTATGTTTTCACTGCATTTATTACTTTGTTTTTATAATTTATTTTTTTTGCTACGTTTTTTTTTACTACATTTTTTAATATGTTTTTACTACACTTTTACTATGTTTTTACTACAATTTTACTATGTTTTTACTACAATTTTACTAGGTTTTTACTACAATTTTACTATGTTTTTACTACATTTTTTACCATGTTTTTACTCCATTTTTTACTTTGTTTTTTACTTTGTTTTTCACTTTGTCCTATACCTTTATAACTGTTTCTATAAATTGATTACTGTTTTTTTATAGTTTTTTGACTGTTTTAGAACGGGGTAAATAGCCCTAGTTAGACAGTCAAAGCAACTTTACATAAATTATAATTTTGTGTATGTAATATAATGATAATAAATAAAATAAATAAAACTCGTAAAATGTCATAAATACCACAAAGTGAAAAAAGTTTTTTATGTAAAATAGTGTATTATGTTTTTTGACGACAGCACGAGCCTGCAAGTTTAAAAAAGAGGCAACTTGGGATTTGGCTCTCCTGAGGCATGCGCAGTACGTGTCTTAGGAAGGTCCACGCCCAAGATGGCAACCCCGGTGTTATTTATTTATTTAAACTATACTTACAAAACTAGGAAGACCGAGAATGATATGTAGTGACCAAATCCAACAAATACTTGAAGACGGACATGTCAAAAGTAAAAAAATGGCGCGCGTGAATGAGAAAATGTATGAATTTCTATGTAGATGAAACGAAGTCTTTAAGCAAAGACATAGTGATATGGAATTATATTCTCTCTTCCTACCCCGATGGTAAAATGAGGTGATGGTTTGTTGTTGTTTTTTATATTTATTTTATTACAATCTGATTTTAATGGGCTAGAGATAGAGCCTGTTTTGTTTATTTTTTTGTTTTAAATTACATTTGTAAATATATTCAATAACCTTTTATGTGTAATATTTTCAAGAACAAATGCTGAGAAGTTCCTAACTGGCTTACTATAGAATATATCGCTCCTGATACCAACACTGATAGAAGATATACAAGCTTTTTAAATGCACTTTTAGTCATATAAACCTTGTAGATAATAATCAAGGTATATAATAAATGCATCTCCCATAGGTAGTTATTTATATTTTTTTTTTTTTAAAAGCCTATCTCGGGTTTTTAGGCTGTGCCCGTGTTAACAACAGCATAAATTTAATTAACAACAACAAAATATATAGTAACTAATAATAAATCATAATTGCAAATGATTAATAAAAAATATATAAAAATAGTAAAAAATAAATAACCAATTACAAAAAATAACAATTAAAAACTTAAAAAAAAAAAAAAAAAGAACAATTTATGACATAAATAAAAGAAATAACATTAAATACTTTTTATAATCATAACGTATTATACAATATTAGAATCAACAACGAAATCTCAAATCACAATTCAAATCAAATAACACTTAATACTTATAAAATTAATAGAACATATATCATAAACTGAATAAATCATACCATAAATATTTAAATAATTTGTTAACACTTCTTTATATTCTAATTTTAAGCGTATGTATATCTCAGAGTAATTATTGATTGGAGAAGCCCTTTATTGTATACAACCGACGCGTTCCCAATTTATGGCTCGGTTTTTAGTTTAACAACAAACATGTAACTGATGGTTTTGTTTTACGCTTGCAATTTTTTAATCCAAGTACATGCAGCCCGTTGTATTGCCGTAAACTGTAGCTTACTTCGTGGTTGATAATCATGAAATGGTTTTTGTCTATATAAGTGACTATTAGCCAGTGGCGAGTTATTATTTTAAGGCGTATATTGATAATATCGGGAGTACCTATTGTGGTATAGAAAATGTATATTTCCTGTCGATCTTGCGGGAAATTTCTCTTTAAAAACGCTCTTATCACTTGACTACGAGGCAGACAATACAATTTAAATAAATGCGAAAAGAGTAATTCATCTTATGTATTATTGTAGAACTGTACGTAATTTATGCTGCCTAACACGCACTATTAAAGTTCCCATAGGATTTGTTAATACCAATAAATAAACCGTCCAATGGCAATTATGAAATAAAGAAACCTTAAGTGTATTATTTATATATAAGAAACAGATTTAAAAAAACATTTGTTTTATGTAAAAAAAACAACTAATTATATTTTGTAAAAAAAAAACTAAAAAACCAAACTATTTCATTTTAAAATACTGTTTTTGTCGGTTACGATGCTTTGGCAAAAATGTCTCAATGCATTTTAATTTCGGCTATAGTGGCGTATTTTTTTTTTTCAGAAATATTTGCCTACTTGTAATTTTTCCAAATCGTCAGGATTCTGGCACAAGTTGGTAACTACAAATTTTCGAAAAATTGGATGTCTTCATAGATGACATCAAATAATCGTTATTCAAGAACTAAATGAAAATGTTTCGTATTAATAAATTCTAAAAATAATATATTATGAGATTCAACGTGCGGTTTTGTTTGAATCGTTAATTATAGGAGAGCTTTTAACTTCAAAAGTGCAATATCTCACAACTAGTAAAATGTTAGTTAAAAACCCGATGAAATGTTTCAATTTTGGGGATCATTTTCAACGAGTTGTTCCTCAACTCACTGTTAGAAAATAGAAATCAATTTGTACAGTGGGGTTTGAACCTCGAACCTCTGATTCGTGAGTCCGCGACACTATCCACGAGACCACAATCCGGTTCAAATCAGTCGCTTATGCTAGTATTCAGAGACCAAACCTAAAGTAAGGAAACTACATTCTGCTATCTTAACCTTCAAGTTATTCTTTGCATATGAGATCAGAATATACTTTTTCCACCTTGGGATTAGTCTCTGAATACAGGCATAAACCTTTTTACGCCGCGTCGCGTCGTCTTGAAAACATAAAATAAACATTACATTGAGTTTTCAAAGCAGGTCGCAGGCACTAAACTGTTCTTCAATTATAACCACAGTTTTTTTAATGTGATGTACTGATAACATAAAATTTTGATACAATCTGAATCGACTTCATGTACTCGGCAATAACTATTCTGATGTTGCTGATATATTTAACATAAAGTATAGTTTATATAAATCAACTCTTTTTAATTATTTTAAAGATGGTGAACTATAACTTACATTTGTCAAGCTATAATTTGGTTGGAAGAAATTTCCATTTGGCAATAAGCCCGCCAATTGCCAAGTTTGGTTGGAAGAAATCGCCATTTGGCAATAAGTACAAATAACAAATAACCCGCCAATGTACAAATAACATTGTGTACAAAAAGTTAAATAAATAAAATAGTTATGTACCTGTACTATTTTTTGTTTAAATCATTGCTTTCTCTTTACTTTTTTTCTAGTTTTTGTATATTTTAGTGAACATATGGTTTTTGGATTCTTATTTTTAACTTTAAAAAAAATATTTTTTCATTTAAACTTAGATTTTGTAATTTAGTTTTTTTTTGTTCAGCCTAATTATGATTAAAGATATACCTACCTGTCCTTTTTATAAAAATAACTTTTAAAAACATAATTAATAAACGTTTTTCGTACCTTTTAATTTTTATATACCTTTTAATATTTTTTTTTTTATTCTTTATGATGACTTTTTATTTTTTTACATAATATTTTAGAGTGTTCATTGAATGAAACCATTGTGATATAATATGTCAGTATAAACTTTTTATGATTTTTTTCCCTCTTTTATCTACTGTATTGAAGTTTTTATTTCTACACAATATGTATTTTTTTTAAAGTAAAAGGCACTACGTGTCGTGTATATTAATAAATAAATAAATAAATAAACCTGGTAGTTAATTATATTAGGTGCATGTCGTAAATAGGTTCAAGCCTAATTGGAGAATTACATGGTTCGCGGACCGGAACACATCGAGCGGGTTCGCCAAACTGTACATTTTGGAACATACCACATTCTGCGCGTGAACTGACCCATTGTAAGAGGCACATTTTAAAAAAGAACAATAGTCCCTTTTACAAAATTTAAATCTGTTGTTCCACGCAAACGTAATTATTTTAAATTCTCGAGGAAAACTTTGGTTACATTTACAAATGAGAGGTGTAACATGTTCGCCTCGTGATGTGTGGTTAGATTCAATGTCGCCGAGAAATATTGTCTCCAAACGGGAGAAGAATACAGTTCTGAGTGTGAAATATAAGCGGAACCCCTGTCGAGAGTTTCCGATTCGTTAACTGCTCTAAGTAATTTTAAAAAACGAAATCGAGTGGAGGTGAGTCCACCTCACAGTGTGGTGGTTCATGTGTTCGCATACGCTGATTGAGGTCCTGGGTTCAATTCCTGGCAGTAAGGGCGTGAAATATTGATTTTCAGGGTAGTTCACAATATTTTTAATAATCTTTATTTGCCTGTTTATCTGAGAGAGCTCTTACAACCACAACAAGGACTATCTCTTCGTCACAAATCACAACAAGGACTATCTCTTCGGTCTAGAAACGAGAGGTTAAAACTAGTTTTTAATACCCTTTCACCGCTCTAATTTTCTTGTCTCCTCTTTCATAGTAGTAGCTGGAATAATCTACCCACTAATGTTAGAGACGCCTCTTCTTTATTTAGATTTTAATCATGATTGAAATATCACTATCTAAATATTTCAGTAGTTCTTTTTTCCTTCTTTCGTTTCCATCTCCTCTCCTCTCTTCATAGTAGTGTTTTTTTTTCAATTTTAATTTTGTTTAAAATTTATAAGATTCAGTAATTCCTGTTAAAGACACTTAACAATATACTTTTTTCAAATATTTTTACATGTGAGAATAAACAAAGAAGACATAATATACAGAGATACTTAACAACATGTTCAGAAAATGTATATTTAATTTATGTACACCTATATTATTTATATAATAAAACGCACAACAAAATAACAAAAACATAACTTAATTTGTGGAACAGTTTATTCAATATTGATTTGGGCGAAGAAGACAACCTATTTTACTTCCACCCACGAGACACTTACTATCCATTTTTTTATAGTCTTTTTAAACATTTTCATTTTTACCAAATTGTAAAATGGTGTTTACAATATGGCTTATCGTCGATAGCCCTTTTTTCCTTTTTTAATACGTAGCCGTTTCGTAATTTGGTTAGCCAATATGTGTTTGCAATGAGCGAAATGGTATCTCTTGCAAATCGCGCATTATGACTAAGTTTAAAACCATGATTTAAAAAAAAACGCCATAGTGTGGCACTGAACTGAATCGAAAACTCAAACGAACAAGTACAAATACACAATAATACAAATACGAGGGCTATGAATTATTTTTTTTTTATTAAATCGTAATGTTGTAAATAATACCTCTACTTATTTAAATCGCTTTTCCATTCGATATAAAATTACAAGTCATCATAAATAACAAAGGCCAAAGACAATAATAATCATATTACTAGAAGCTTATCTATTCACCTTTTCTCAATACACTTACAAATAAATAAAAGCTTTTTCTGTAAAGGAAACACGACTCCGAGATGTGGATATAATGGGCAAATGGGCATCCAGAGGCGAACTGGTGAAACCTAAAAATATATTCTTTGAAAAATATGTTAATTTGTATGTGTGGTGTCTTCTACAAAAAAGTTTATTTTTAAAGAAATATTTACGTTCTTATGATTTACCCAAATATTTCAATTTTGGGGCCATTTCCAACTTGTTAATAACTCACTATTAGAAAATAGGAACCAAGTTGTGGTAGAGCGGGGTGCGAACCTTGGATCTCTAATCTGTGAGTCCGCGACTCTAGCCACGGGACCACAAGCCGGTTTTTAATTTATAATTAATTTTAATTTACAACCTAAAATAATAAATATATTTTTTATCAAGTAAAAAAGCTAAATAAAATCGTCGTTAGTTGCTAACAAGTGAATTTAAGATTTTTCAACTTAATAACTTATGAGCCAAGAAGAATACGTGTCTTTGTTATCATCTAGTTTTACAGAGAAGCACTCTGATATTGAGGTTGAACCTCTGACTGATTCGATTTTGATAATTGTGAATAATAAAAAATACTATCGCAAATATAAAAATTTCAGTCGTTATGCAGTACACTCTTCTTATATTATTTTAGTTTTTTTACTTTTTATTTTGAATCTTAAAGTAGGGTACCTACTCATAAAAATATTCGTATTATTGATTATATTAATTATTATAATAATGGACTGTGGGTTGTTTATGCATTACTTTTTTAATATTATTTTTAATGATTTATTGCGTTGACCTAATTCTCTATTATACCGTATCCACGAAGGACCAAAATAAAAATGATAATCTGGTTTTCATTGAACGCTGATCTGAACTTAACCCAGGACAGGGAGGAACGGAGGCGTATTTCGCACACCTCGTACCTGATTTCTCTGGAGACCCCAATGCTCAGCATTAACTCTTTTACGATCGTTGTGTAACATGAATCTACATACG
The DNA here is from genome assembly GCF_059751315.1 of Micrasema longulum. NCBI lineage: Eukaryota > Metazoa > Arthropoda > Insecta > Trichoptera > Brachycentridae > Micrasema > Micrasema longulum. The sequence continues at coordinate 45,097 of NW_028278293.1, forward strand.
ATACAATTCTTGATACATCTCATTTATTTATTTTTATTATGAAGTTGTATTTTTGTGATCTTCAAATGGACATTTTCCCACCGGATGTTGAGTGTAAAATTTGGATAAACATGCTGGATTTTACTACAAAAAATATTTATCCTAACTATGCTAAGAATAATTATACGAATGAAAGTGATGCCAATATCACAATATCTCTGTTATACTGTATATTTATTTACATATACGCCCAAAGGGTATTTTTATGGACATATTTATACATAGAAAATAATTATAAAGCAAAGTAGACGCAATGGTATATTGTAGACTCGGTGGGAGTGGAAGCGGGAGAGGGGTGTTTATAATTTAATTTGATTCAGTGTTCGTTTGAAAGAAGACAACTTGTTATCAAAGAAATCAAGACCGGTATGTATGTTGGCAAACTTAAGAATTCTGGGCATAGGGGAATGAAAACCATAGTTAGTTATATAATTATCGCCATGAAAAAGTAAGTTTTGTTTGAGGTTTCTAGTTGGAATATTTCATTTTATTAAGCTAAGTAGTTTATCATCAAAGAGTGAGTTGAGAATTTTATATAGGACTAGAAGGTCGAATTTATTTCAACGGTCTTAAAGAGAAGATATCTTTAAGCTAGATTCTAACTCATCATACATATATTGGTCTCCGGATAGGCCTAACCTCCAGCCTATCTTTCTCAAAAATCGATGTTCAACTGATTCAATATTTTTGATGTGAACATCATAATATGGAGACCAGATAACAGAGAAATTATGTATTATATAATTAATAACTCCAGGTGCGGGCGATCTATGAAAGACAACGAGAATAGAACTTACAAAAAGGGAGACTGAGACGCTGTTCTGTAGCTGGGGTGCACTTTTGAATCTTCTCTATTCCCTAGATTTTGGGGATATTTATTTTTTCCATGCGTCTAATTATTCTTTCATATCTGGCCACACTGATGATCAAACGTCAAAAAATGTGAACACGTGAAATCAAACATGATGATTTTCATTCAGAACATTATTGTGACCTTAAGCATTACCCAAAAGACTTAGTTATGTTGAATTAACCAAGCCGTATTAGTTTTATTTCCGTTTTTAAAGCAGTTTTATACACCATTTGACGTTTAATCACCAGTGTAGCCATTATTAAATTGAAACAATAAAAAATAAATATCTTCAAATTAATTACTCTTTACAGGGTAGAGAAGATTCAGAATATCACCACTGGTGTTTGTGTAAAGGAGACAAAACGAAAAGATAAAATTCGTTCAATTGGTCGATTCGCTAGTATGACCAGTGTATTTTTTAAAAAATTTATTTTGCTAAAACATACCTACTTAAATTATATTATAATTTTTATAAACTATGGAAAATGAATAATTATTATTTAACAGCATGTCTCTACGTTTTTTTTCCAAACGTCTGAACTTTTGAATATTCTGTCATTTGCTTTATTTAACAGGATGTTACATCATCCGTGAAAAGTTTTTTTTAGCACAGCCTTGTAAGAGTTAAGCAAGACGATGAAGAAAAAGACGATACCAACCCAATTATTCCTTTAAACACAGAATATTTTGCAAGAAATCTGAATCCGGACCTGCGTAAGGTATTAGTGGAGGGGATAACAGCATAGCAATTAGAAATGTTTGTCTCTTAGTTCTGAGTCTGTACCTAATGTTATGTGTACCTAATGGGACAGCAGCTAATCTTTACAGAGGCACAATAATTTGTAATACTAAATCGTCAGCCATGACAGTTATTGGGTTCACTCCGAGACGAAATCACCTATGCGATAAAGATAAAAAATCTCTGCACGATCCGAACGCACAAGGGTTACTTTAACAGCACAAAGTACGATTAGCCAAGCGAAACTGGTCTTAGTTATCATTATGCGCAAAGCAATTTACGTCTCAATTGTAAAAACCGTTAAAATATAAATAAGTAAATCGTCACTCGATTTTTTTAAGATGGGTCGTTTTACTGACAAATTGTTTGGGCAATTTGTTTTTTTAATGGATTTACGTAATTTATAATTAGGTTTCGTGTGGCCTTTGGTAATTAAGTTAAGCTAGTTAAGTTTAGTAAAGATTAACGTGTGATGTAGTACCTACTATTAGTATATCTTTGGCTACTTTTAGAAAAATAAAACAAATTACATAATCGCATAAATTTTTAAGAAAATGTAATAAGAAATCTGTTATTACTGAGACGGGTCATGGATTCCATGGTAATGTCGCGGACTCTGGATATCACAACTTGTTTTGCATATACACAGTTTTTCATGTTCAGACCGCAAAACTTTAGAGGAACTTTCACAATCGTAAGCTTTAAAAAAAATTTTCCATAAAGACATTTAAAATAAATATGTAATCTCAAAATGTACTTAATCTTTAATATCTCAGACAAGCAGTCCTTCCACAAACCCCTACCCCTCTCCTACCCAGTCGCTTCCCTTTTCCGCGTCTGGTGCGTATCGCTTCGTTGGTGAAATACGTTTTTAGCGCATTTTTTGGTCGGGGGGGGGGGGGGGGTTAAGGGTTTGCGAGAGGGATGCTAGTCCGAGAAATTAAAGATCCGTTTGGAGATCATTTTTTTTCTCTTTAAAAATTACTTTTTGGAAAAATTTAATTAGGATTTTTGTTAAAGCTTACCACGAGGAATATTCCTCTGAAGTTTTGCGGTCTGGCCCTAAAAAACTGTGTTTACAAAACAACAAAAAATAACGCCAAAATCGAAAACTTTAGGTAAACCGTTTTTTCACGAAAGTATTTCTTTAATTAACCAAACCTTTGGTTCCATATTTACTAGTCGAAATTACACTGTAGATGCATTAAATCTAAATAAAAAAATAATATCACTGACATTTAATAATAGGTCGACCTCGTGGTGTAGTGTTCAGCGCATTTGCCTACCGTTCAAGAGGTCTCGGGTTCGATTCCCGACACTGATAGGAAATATTGATTTAAATGGGTGTTTTCATCAATCACCTTACCTTCATCTAACAAAAATGCTCAAGATACGCTACGATTGGTGTACCAATGCAGTGTCCTATGCACCATTATATGCGGAAAGAGAATGATGATGATAATAAGTAGACAAGTTGTATTTTGGATTTATTTTTGCACCACAACAGGCCAGGAGACCCAATTACAGTGGTGAATTACATCACAGAACACCCAGGCTTGAGAAAAATCACATTGTAATTTTTGTGTTCTCATCGGGAATCGAACCCGGAACCTTCCGTACGTGAGTCCAAGCGTCTTGACCACTGCACTACGGAGGCCGCCATTGTTATTCATATACTAGCTACATCTAATATATGCACATTAAATATTGGAGTGCAACAATTTGAAAAAAAAGTGAAAACAAATCAGGATCTACATGCAAGAAATATATATGTTTACATATTTCCTTAGTTAAATTAAAAGAAGTCAAAAATTATATTTGTATTTTCACTCATGCTTAGATTTTCTTTACTTCATTTTTGTATTTTTTGTTATCTATGTAAAAAAATGCTTATCACTCATGAATATTTTTAATTATGTGTATTTTTTACCTTATTCTTGTTTATTACTCATTTAAGAATTTTCTTCATTTATTTTTGTATTTTTTGTTATACAGGGTGTTTTTTAAACCCTGTCACATCCGCAACCAAGAGGATCAGTATGAGCAAGAAGACATAGTGGTACATAAAAATTAATTTTTAGAACGACTAAAATTTTAAAAAATGTTACTTATTTAAAAAAATCATTCATGGGAAGAGACCATTGCAGGAGATTGCATAGATTTTTTTATACTATTCAGCGTGTTGTTCAGATTTTTATTGAAATATATGTTGCAATAATTTTTCGTTTTGCCATTGATAATGCGCATGCTTCCAGTTTCTATTATGTTGTTTCCCAACTCAACACAGGACTCTTCGCCTAATAGAGTTAGGGATACGTTGTTATTTTTTTTGTAATATATACATGTATTTGTATGAATAAAATTTTAAAAAATAATGAAAACGTACGTATAGTATTTTTTGTATTTTTTATCACTTATAACTGTGTTTAAAAAATGCAATAAGTCCTCCGGGCTTTTAAATAAATGATTATTTTTAATAAGGCACTCATTAAAAACATTGCGTTTATTTATTACCTTTGACAAGTAGATAAGGAAATTGTTTTTTTTTAACTCACCGTAATTATTATACATTTTTTATTATTATTTTACTTGCAATTTTAGGAATATTTATTATTAAAAAATTGAATGAACATATTTCTAAGACTTCACTCTCCATTATGGTAGTCATGATTTTTTATTTATTTTTCAAAACAGGAAGTGTTTATTTATACATAAGAAATTTACGTGTAAAGTACGTTTAAAATATATAAAATATATATATGCAAATATTCAATTTTTCAGAAATTAAAATAAAAATATCAGTGGATTTTACATGAGTAGTTTCGAGGTTATATATATATATATATATATATATATATGCTGCATCTATAGTGTTAAAATAAGATACTTAGAAAATAAATCACAACTCTGAACTAAGCTGTTTAAAGCCGGGAATCCGGGTTTAAAACCAGACTACTTAATTCTTTGCGTGGGTTTGGCGGGAATAAATCAACGCCGAACCTAATAAGAATTATGTGGAATTTTTAGTGCGGTGTTTCGCTGCGTTTGGCGTCCCCTCCCCCAATATGTTCGGGTGGCGAACACTCCCGAAGGCACTAAATCTTCCCGAACATCTCCGGCACAACAATCATCCCTGATCCTGACAGAAGAAGAAGAAGACAAGAGCGGCTGGCGGCTAATTATCCGGATGGAGAATTACGGAATGTTGTTCCTAGTGATCGTTTGGCCACAAACTTGAGAGGATTGGCTTAACAAGTTTGTTTTTACTCCTATAGACCAGCTGCGCTGGAAAAAATTGCTAAATATTTTTTAAGTCAATATGAACAAAACGAGCTGCTTTTTAACGAAAACGTTTTTTTATTTTAATTATAAATCACATAAATAACATTCCCACTTTCCCAGGTGTTACTACAACTCTATTCTGGACTTAAATAATATTACTATTTTTTTATAAAAAGCACCTATTAAGAACAACAAAGAAACAATTACAGGTAACCCCCGTTGATCGAAGGGGATGCGTTCCGTAGCCCAATCACAAATAACTATCGACGTGCTAATAAGTGACATGATAACAATTTCTTACCGTGGTTGTTTATCGCATTCGCGATCACAATGGAACATGCGTAAACACCTAATATTAAAAGTAAATAATTATGTTTCGCGACGTATAATCCTGCTGCGCAATCACATATTTGAATTTCACCGATGTAAATATGGAAAATATTCCAAATTTGCTATTTTTATTTATTTATTTATTTATGATTTATTATGCTATTTATTGCATTTAGCCAGCGGTTGACAAGCCAAATGTCAAGAAAAGCATGTGTCGCCATATGTCGCCATAGTAATTGTAATTTAATCTTAACTTTTTTTGTATTAGATACTCCTTACTATTTTGCAAATGCAATATATTGTATTATTTTTCATAGTAAACGCAGATTTTTCACCAATGGACTGTATTTGTTTTCGAGGAAAACAAAAAACAAACCGACACGAGCGTTGAGTTAGAGATTACACACGCGTTGACTTATGATTACGATAACTTAAGCATGTTCATTATTTGTGATAGAGCTACTGGACATGGCCGCGATAAACGAAATTTAGCGATCAACGGAATATTTTTCACGAAACTCTTTCGGATATTTTTCATCTGATATTAATTTCATTTTAAGACAATGCAGGTTTGATCGTTATTTAAACTGATCAAACCAACCATTGTTTGCTTTAAATCTATTTCTCCTCGCTTTTTTTTTCAATTGATCGCTCTAACAAAAATATTTACAAACAGACCTCGGTTCCTCTACATTCATACCACTCTCATACACAAACACTGAATATTCCTACTCTTGACACGTTCGTCTTCGGGTATTTGCTGGATTTGATATTGCCATGTTCACAAGCGGAAAAGTTAAATATAAATTTAAATCATCACTGTATTGATTTACAAGCAAGCAACTGGTAGATTCAATTAATAATTAGTTCTATCATGATGACTGTAAAACAAAATATATAGTCTAGTTGGTATATGTGGAAGAAAAAGATTTGCTCAATTTCGTCTACTTGACATTCAATTTCAAAGGCTTGTAATAAAATAAAATAATACATGTAACATAAAAAAAAACACAAAATCTTGTAGAACAGGAAATTTTATTTCGAATGACGTATAATTTTTAACATTTTGTTTTACTTTTGGTGCTCATTTTTTAATATGGAAAAAACGGACAAAACTTATGTTTACACCTAATATAACATGGAATGAAATTTCACAATAAACTACCAGATAAAACGTAGCAAAAGACTCAACCTTTACAAAAGATGTTAAAAATATTATCATTAACAGTAGAATGTGAATTTTTAAAGTAAAAATATATTGTTTAATGTATGTAACCCGTAAGGGGTTATAGATGAAATTTTAAAATAAAAAAAATATATAAAAAAAACTATCGATACATAAAAAAACATTTATAATATTTGGGTGAGCACATACAAAACGGCTCGCTTTTGGCGTTCTCGTTAATCCGTCGAGTGCGCTTCTAAAAATTATTGTTAACAAGTGTGGCGCGGCAACGTAATATGTGCCGTTTGTCCCATAGGACCCGAAACATCCCGTTTTCAGGTTATTCAAAATATGCGTATTTTGAAACCATTGCATAAAACTTATCCGACGTCGCGTCGCATGGAAAAAAATATACAGTTATCATCGTTATTTTTTTCTAATAAAAGAAAACTGTCGTAATGAAAGTTACTGGTATTTTTTATTATTTACAAATATTGACTGCTCTTAATAAATATATTTCAAAGGGGGTACAGTTAACAATATTTCATTAATTATCCTCTCTTATTTCTTATTTACATCTCATATCTTCCAGTTCCTACCTTCCTGTCATATCGCATGTCCTAATATGGCGCACAACTGCCCCCGACAAATGAATCTTAATTTGTAATGCGAGTCGAGAAAGCGGTATCAAGATCAGGAGTTTCTTCATTCAATTAAATCTCCCATTGGAACAAGTGGCGCCTGATACTATAATAATGGATCACTTGTCCGTATACACCAACTAAATCATTTAATTAACCAAATACCTCTAATCCCGCAGGCACCAGTCACTCGTCTTGTTAACAATTATAATTATAACCATCACGGAAATGACCGAAGATAGTGTAAATACATACAAACGTAAAAAAGATTTTTGCGAATACACGTCTAAGATTTAATGTGTATTTGTATGAGAGTAAGTGTATATGTGTGTTTATGTGTATTGGTGTGAGAGTAAGTGTTCAGGTGTGTCATCATTAAATAGTAAGTGGGATCGTATGGCAGCGAGAAATAATGAGTCTTAATTTATTTTTAAATAAATTAAGGGGCATGTAAAATATATCAATAAATGAAAAAAAAGCATTATAGTTAGAGCAAGAACGATAGAGAAAAAAGTGTTGTACATATGTAGTTAGTGCTACAGACTGTTGATTTACAATTCCAAACTTAGCTATATTCGACCTCCATGAGATCTTTCTCTTGTGCTGCGTTAAAAGTTAAGACTAATAATTTCTTGACAAATAGCTAGAACTTATTTGGCAAAGAGACAATACTCTTACATATGACAAAAATATCAAGCCATAATCGGCAGAACAACGTAAACGTCATTTTTGGCGAATTGCTTTTTTAAAGAAAAGTGCCCCCTATTATAACGTCATAGCTGTAAAAAATTCACCTACCACATTTAAGCATATTTATTTTTATTTACTAAAAGAAAACAGCAGCCATTATAACAACAACAAAAAATACAATATTTACAAATAAACCAAATTTAAGGCCAATTATAGTTTTTTATGTATTACTTCGCGTCATTCTACTCTTAGTAAACAAATAAAAAAAATTGACCTTTTATTTTTAAGCTAAGCAAAACAACGCAACTGACGACAATGTAAGCGGTTACGCTAGCTCGCACCACTGTCAGAGTTATAGGCAAAACAGCGTTACCGCCAGTATTTTAAAAGTGGAAGGTATTTAAACAATTTGGCTGGCATTTTAGTATTATTGCAGTAACCAACCATCATAAATTCCATTTGTCGAATTATTTAAAAATATAAATATGGAACAAAAACTAAAAAAAACTTTCTCCTGCACAATTCAACATTTGTCGCTTACGTTGTTCTGCCGATTACGGCTTGATATATAGTCTAAAGCTAGTACCATGGAAATGTTGTAAGAGCTTTAAGCTAAAGATGTTACTGGCTGCTACCCTCAGTGAAATAGGTCGCGGAGAGTCAAAAGGGTTGATGAGTTGATAGATGGCCAATACATGTTCTTGTTGGAATTGTCTTTTTTGTTGATAAATAAAAAGTGAAAATCGTTGCAATTGTTTTTCGCCTCATATTGACGAAATATTTCTTTACTTTTTAAAAATAAAACATCAATAAAAAAGTACTTATCAATGAAACCGACTAAAAATTCAATGGGATGAATCTCACCCACATCAGCTCTTTAACAGATGTATGATTTGACGAAATATGGATCTTTAAATTTCGGCAATATGATTCATGTTACACAGTGTGTAAAGTGGCCACTTAAACCAGCCAATGACAGGTCAAAACGCTTTTAAATGTCTTGACTCCCATATTCCCTTCTTAAAAATGTTCTCCATCTCTGTTGTAATATATAAATTCATAGAGGGGGAAATCAAATTTAATTTTTATTAACAAACGTTGAGACATCTGTAAAATATTTTTTTTGATTCTATAAATCACTTAAAATAATATGATAAACACGTATTTTATGAAGTTAAGGGTCTGAGATTTAAAATATTGAAAAAATAAATCTAGTTTTATATAATTTCTGTTGCTTGGTCCTTCAGAAATTATATTATATTTAATCACCTAAAACACGTACACGGGTGTAATGTTATGTAAGATTTTTTCCGATTGAAGATTCAAAATTCAATAAATAATATATCAAAAACACAATTTCATAATTAATTATAATTCTTTTTTAATTGAATCGGCATTCACTTCGTAACACTTCATTATAAATTATTATGAAATCTGTCTGTACATCATATCTGTACTTAAGATAACCATCCATTCATATGCCAACACCTTAGATAAGGAAAAAAAACCCTGCTCTAAGTTTCACTGATTAATCTGTTTATTTTTTGATTAGATTCGATGACATTGTGAACAATATTCTGTGTTTATTATATTAGTTTTATATCACCCGTCGATGGGAGGAGTGCTCTCCCGAAACTATAGTTGTGTTCTTGTAAAATAATAAAATTGTGTAACGCTGATAACAAAGTTTTATTTTCATAATAATTTACTTATAATTCAATCAATCAATCCAGAAATCAAACTCAAGACGTACTACAGTAACACAACGTGTAAACCACTACTTTTTAGAAGCTGACAACAAAATCACGAAGCTTAAGTTACTAATTACAGATAATTAATCCACTCCGCTCTGTTTACGCGTTAATTATATGAGTAATATTCATAATTGTACTGTAGTACATCTTAAGGCTACCTTAATTACTTAGATAAGTTCTTCTGAACATCTTAGAGGCGAGTTTCCTTCCCACTTTCCACCCACCTCTTTCAGCCCCTGTTTATGTACGGGGAGGAAACAAAGATTAATTGGTTGTCATTATAGTACGCGTCCAAATATGCGAAAAGCAATTATTGCCGTGTCCCTTGTCGTATATCTCGGGGTGGGGGTGACCGGGGTGAAGTTGGCAGGAAGTGTTTAAGGAGATAAAAATACAAAGTCGGAATTCCTAGGACATATTATTTCAATTCTAATCTAAGATTTCTGAAGATCTTTTTTGCACTGTGGAGGTCATCACCATCAAGCCGTAAAGTTGTCAGGGCCGAACACCGTTCTGGCTCGCATCCCGTAACCCGACGCAACGTCAGTTCGGACAAGTAATTAAACGTCGTGCAGCGAAATAATATGCACATTTCATCTTGGCATTTTGTGTCGCCCGTCCACCAGCTCCTCGCCAGTGTTCGCTATTGTAAATTCCTTCTGTACAAATTTGTAAGGATGTAACTCGTGTGTATCTACTCAATTAATAACTTCAATTGTAATCCATTTTTCTCATTTAACCTCAAATCAATTCACGCGCACCCATCCATTCAGCACAAAGGGCCAAGAGGCCCAATCACACTGATGAATCAAAACGCAGAAGACCAAGACTTAATAGACAATCGCGTTTGACTTTACGATTTCAACGGAAATATAACCTGAACCATTTGAAGCTGAGGCAAACACCTTGACCATTACACTTATGAGGCAGCTGAGAAATTAAAGTTTTATTATTTTAAGTGGTTGAAACTTGTCAGAAAGTTTTTTACCAGCAGTAGTAAATTGCCAATCTTTTATTCGAATATCGGTGCCACTCACATCTACCAAAAATTCGACGAACATTCAATCGTTTAAACAAACAGGATGAAAGGTTGGATATCTTTAAAAAATCTAGAAACTCTAGACAGTCATTAAAAAATATATTTTTAGTGGTCAATATGGGCAAATTTGTATTTTTTGCCAACTCTATTGCTAAATGTGTTGAGTCTTCTATGTCGGGAAATTGTGTTTTTTTTCCAGTTTTCCCGATCAAGCATAATAAATAGAAAAAAAATGGAAATAATATGTACATTTTATTTTTATCGAGGAAGGTTTTTCAATGCTGATAAGAATGGTCAATATTTACTGTATCCAATTTCGCTTAGGGTTGAAGTTCTTAATTGCTTTTGTATTATAGTTTAAGGATCTAAACTTGGAGGGGGAATTTTAGCAATATGAGAACACTAGCCTTCTATCCAGTAGCCAAGCTCTTTAAAGACCTGGGCTTGGAGGGCGAGTACTAATTTATGTGACGTCAGGAGTTTATAAAGTACTGACCGTCATTTTTCAAAATAAGAATGTACTAATCACATCAATATTTTTTTTTTTTTTAATCGAAAATTATGAATAACTTTCCCGCTTTTCTTATTATCTAAAAGTAGTTATTAATATTTGAAGCGGGCAAAAAATTAACTCTTCAATAAATTTAATTATTTCAACAAACAAAGGAGACGATAATTAGTCCAAAAATTGACCTGACGTAATCGCTCGTAACGTTGGTCTCATAACTGTAAACTTGTTTGTTGACTTTTACCGGTTCGTTGACGATTGCACCAGACTATTGGCGATCGAGACCAGTCGTGACGGATAATTTTTAATTCCTCTTAATCTCTTCAGCACTTGACGTCTGCTGCTGGCGCCGATAGGACTCGTTGATCGTCCGATCTTGACTAGACGGTGACAGGGCCGGTAACATGGCGCGTGCCAGCCCCTTGAGATAACAGTCAGATGTATTCAACCGATTTGTCAACTTATCATAAATGTTGAAAATTTTTAGTTAATCGGAGTTGACTTTTTATCTTCTTCCGACGTTTGGACCATTACAGAACACATCTTAAGAGAGAATTTTGAATTGTACGCAAAATCAACGTAGTTCCCGGCATTGTACACGAAACCATCGTCATTCGCCTATCCGCCAGTGGCGAGCGGTTATTTATTTTATAGGTAATCTACAAAAAATGTTCATTTATTTGTACCTTCATTTAAGTACATAATATATAAGTAATATAATTATAAATGACTATTTTTTTTCTATGGTTCTGTGAAAAATAACTCAAACAACAATTATTAATAACCACGCTATAGACGTGGCTTTATTTTATACTATTTTAATACAATACTCTGACAAAAGTTTATTAAAAAATACTACAATGACATTCTGCAGATATTTTCATTATGATTCAAAGGTCAACACTGGGCACTGGCTGATTTATTTTTAAAAAAATAATGCCAAAAACGGCCACCGCGGACACCTTGTGTTTTTTGTGATACATAATATCTCAACAGTATCCTATCGAGGAAAAAAGTCCTTTGGAAATGATGTTCGAAATACTAGTTTCCAAATAGAGAATCTTCAAATAATATTTGTAATCTGCAAGCTTGTTTTAGTACTAAAAAACCATACTGGCATTAAAAATGTAAAATATCGTGTACTTTTTTGTATGGAAAAATAAACTAAGGTAATCGGTTAGTTTCGTCGTTCACTGAGAACGGGCTGGGCGCTGAGCGTACTTCATAGATATTTTTTGTAGTTGCGTGCGGTATTCGGTTATGTAGCAAAAACAAACATTCTGCAATCGTTCCAACTTATCAAGTAGTTCAGAATTAGCATCGGGGTAACATACATCTGCATACATGCCATGATGCAGGTTTAATAATTAACTCAAAGAAAACCAAACTTATGCACATAATATCACCAAATTATAAAACTCACACAACACCGTCAATTTTATCACATAACTATACGTGTATCCATAGTGATATTATGCAACCGCGCATGTGTGAAAATATTGAACATTATGTTTATTTAGGTTTAACTATAGATTGTAATTTTAAATGGGATGTGCATATTAGAAAATTGTGTAAGCGATTATGAGCAATAAGTAATAGAATGTATATATTTAAATATTATGTCCTTGCTAATACCTTACGAATTATTTATTTATCTCTATCTGAATCAATTATTTGACACGCTAGAACTTCCTGGGGGTTATCAAGTGAAACTAATATTAATTTTATTCTAACTTTGCAAAATCCTATGATCAAATTGCTACTACATAAAGATGTATACCGCCAGAGACACAATATTTCAATATCATTGATGTATAAATCTGTTAATAAAGTATCTGGGGCTCTACTTTGGTACAAATTAATTTGTCGGCATGCGTCGCACTCCGAGTATAAACACAAGTTGGTACATGATAATAACACCAGGTTTACTAGTATGGAAAGGCTAGCTGTTCCTAGATATTGCAATCAATATGGCAAAAGGACACTGCAATACAGTATACCTAAAATATTTAACAAGTTACCAAACAATATTAAAAATACTGAGTTAAATACAGGAGTGAGACGTTTGCTCAAATTATGGTTAATAGGTGAAAGTTTTTTGTATTAGTGATAGTTTTCTAATTTTTGATAATCTAATATGTAATGTTTTTCAAGTAAAATTATTATTAATGTAGGTTAAGTGTGAATAATCGATGGAATTTATAAGAACACTATTTTGTAAGTATTTTTGAAAAAATTAAAAAATAAAAATAATCAAGGAGTACGAGAAAAAAGCTCTGGACTAAAGTTTGCTTAACATTGATTTACAAGAAATTCTGCAATCTTTTAAGTGAGTGCAAACTACTATAAAGTGTACGACTGACTTCGTAAACCTGATCGTGCTACTCTAAATGCTTATGTATGATAATACCCTAATTTTAAATTTACAATATTATATAAATGTACTTACTAGTGCAACACTACATAAATAATGGAAAATAGATATAACTAACTTAAATTTATCTATAATCTTACATGATATAATAAAGTTTTGCCTCCCGACTTCCAGAACCAACCTATCTCTGGTTATGTCAATTGGAAGAGCAATAAAGCAGCTGAACATGACCACTTTTGAGATTGACATATTTAAGAGGCAAATACTCTTGCTATTGGAGAGTATTATACCTTTATAATGTAAAACCATTGCCCAAGGGTTCCTGGTTTGATATGTTGTCCCAATTTAACGCCCATAATATTTTGTTATTTTTAGTGTTATTTTGGTAAAATAAATTAATTTGAATTGAAAAATTTGCAATTATTTATCCCTAATGGAAACAAAGCATTTTGATCAAAAAGTGGAGACACTTCTTACTACCCTGAGACTTTCTAGCAACTCAATAAACATTTTCAAAGCTTTATAGTAAAGATTGTTTTGAGTTCCAGTCGGTCTCATTTTAGGAAGTCTGAAATCACACCCACTTCGCGCTCCATACGTAGAAATCTTAAAACATGTATCCCGGAAACAGTCCATTTTTTAAACTTGTAAATGAAAATCAGTGGTTTCGAATTATGTGAGTATGCATTGTTAAAATACTGTCACAACTTTAACATCCTTTGTACCCACAACCACTGTTCACTTCCCACCTCAGTATCCTATAATCAACCGCCATAATAAGACCTCGGGTCGTGAATCATGCGATTATTTTGTTGAACGTGTACCGCATCATAGACTTCGTTTTTACCAACCACCAGTGTTCAGCTCCAGATCGGGGGTCTTTCTTAGTGTTGGTGCCGCTCGCAAGTGACCTGTCGGACCACCGAAATTCCATCAAGAATGAACCAGGTTAGTGGCATCCATTTCTAACCTATCTCATTCGTTGGGGTTGTGACCGATTAACACTACATACCGCACATCGAGGATATCAACTTATTTTATTAAAATTAAAAAACAGTTCACTCCGCTTAATAATATCGCAGAAGCCCTAGGGCTTCACCCCCCGCAATTTCTTGCCCGCATCCGCGTGGGAACTCGTTTTCCTACCAGTCAGAATATGAGGAAGTTCAGTGGTTTTATTTATATATTTTTTTGTAAATAAACTGTCAAACAAAGCTTATTTAAAAAAATATAAAAGTTTTGTAATTTTGAAACTACTCGGCCCGTGACGTCACAAGTTCTTGTTGGAGAGTTCTGCTGATAGGTGAGTTGACTTTCTGGAAACCGGAATTCATCACAACAATCTATCACTGGTTTATCTGAGTGGTCTTCTGACGTGGTTCAAAGTAATTCTTTTTTTTTTATACATTTTCGAGAAACTTCAACACACAATTAAATACTCAAATTTTTACCGCGTCTCAGAAAACATTTTCCTATCGAACTTTCCGTAGCATTGAACTTCCTTATTGAATAGAATTCTTTTTTAATATGGTGTCTTACACCTTATTAGAGTACGTAGTAAAACAAAAAACCATAATATGACTCATCTATTTAGAATTAGGAAAATCTTTAGATAAAAGCTAAACTAAAGCTCGTTTTGCTGCAGTAGATCTCTGGAGTATCGGCATAATATAATTCTACCCAGTACTTACAGCCCAAAAAAAATGGAGTAGAATTTCAATATTCGTAAAAAAATCCTTGAACATATAAGCTTAATGTATTTTTGCAAATACGAAACAAACTGTAGGTACAATTTATTCGATAAAATATTTGAGTTTACAACATCTGAGTTCACTGTGAGCGCTTAGTACTGCGCAGGGTTTTTAAAATCTCAATTAATCACCAATGTTGGCTGAGCAGGAGTCGAGCCTAAGCCTTATCTTAAAACAAGGCATTGCGTTGGCGTGACCACTCAACCACATCTGGCGTCTCTTCAATAATCCAAGATTATTTCCTTCGCACTAATCTGCTTAGATAGACGTAAATAGAATCGTTTAAATGTCAACATCACGTTGAACTGAGTAAAACATAATATTATAGATTTTCAAATATTATAAAGATCCTGCATCGAATATTAAGAGATGTCTTTGCAAAAAATGGTGTATTGCGTTCAAAAACAAACTTTACAATATATACCGAAAATCTTCACTCTATATGAATGAACTGTTTACAAGTAATACAATTGGAGGACTAGTCATGTCGAAAAGATGTGAAAGGAAAGTGACCAACCACCTAAAAAATGTAAACAAAGGTAAAAACTTGTGGCATTCCCACAACTAGGAGTACCCATGAATGGGACAGACCATGAATGGAACATACCATGAATAGGACATACCATGAATGGGGCAGACCATGAATGGGACAGACCATGAATGGGACAGGAAATGGCTGGGACAGACCATGAATGGGACAGGCAATGGCTGGGACAGGCCATGAATGGGACAGGCAATGGCTAGGACAGGCCATGAATGGGACAAGTGTCTCCCAGCCAAAACTAATGTCTCAAAGTTTTTTTTTTCAAAATGCTACATCAGCACCACGATAAAAAACAGATTAACCTTTGAACCGCAGTTCTTTACCGGAAGTGAACTATTTTTTGGGTAAAAAAATATTTTTTTCTACAGTAATTTTTATAAATTTGTACATTCAAGTTGTAGCAGGTGCACCGATTATAATATGCAATATTTGAAGTAGGTTATCCACGAATATTTTAAATAAAGCATTAACAAATCAACTAAAATATATCCCAATCGGTTTGTGTGTTTTTCTTAAAACCGCGCATTTCCTTGAATGGTACACGTTCAATGATCATGAATGGGATACTTTCTGTAACAC
Organism: Micrasema longulum; assembly: GCF_059751315.1. Classification (NCBI taxonomy): domain Eukaryota; kingdom Metazoa; phylum Arthropoda; class Insecta; order Trichoptera; family Brachycentridae; genus Micrasema; species Micrasema longulum. The sequence continues at coordinate 61,385 of NW_028278293.1, forward strand.
ATGATTGAAATACAAAGCATATACTTTTCCAATGGAGTTACCTTCAACAACACTAAAAACTTCAACCTCAGTAAAATCAATTGATGGAAGAGTTGGAGAAATGTGTATGTTCAAACATAGGTATAATGGTGAACGTTACACAGTGTGTAAAGTGGACACTTAAACCAGCCAATAAGAGGTCATAAGCCCTGTCAATGTCAAGATTTCCATATTCCCTTCTCTAAAATATTCTCCATCCCTATCGTAATTTGTTAATCTTAATGACTCCTTAGGGGTGGAATCCAGTCTTTTGTCTACAAACATTTGAAAAATCTCAAAATATTGTATTAAAATAGATTGATGTTAGATTTAACTACATTGGTAAAATTCTTCCGTTAGTTTTGACCTGAAATAAAAATCAAAACTTTTATAAGATGACTCTCATTACCTCCATCATGATAGCTTTACGATGCCTTTTATGTGGTCGTGTGCCTCGATCACGAAGATTTTAATTGGACGCAGACCACAAACCAGATGAATAACCACTAAATCATCCAAATAAAGGCACCTAAATGGACAAACATCAAATAATGTTAATTCCGTTAATATTCCATTTAAGTGCTACGAGAAATAACTCATTTATTTTTTTATTTATTTCATTTGAAGAGATTCTTTAGAAGGAAAGCATTATAATTTTAAAATTCATAAACTGCGATTTTTTAGTTTTTATTTTTTTTTATCAATAAAACATATTAATTTTTATCAATAAAACATGAACAAGATATTATACTCCCAGGCGTTATTAAAAAAAACTCATTTGGAATCGTACATAAAAAGAAAAAAAAATTGTGACAATACGTTAATACAATCCAAAATAGTACGAAAATAAGAAACATAAAACACATTATTTTTTAAAAACTTCAAGTACAAAGAATTAGTACTTTGGCGTACTCATTGTTAAAAACAATATCTTCCAGCTAACCAAAAAACTGACTGGTCAAACCACGAGTTGGTCGAAATTTTGTTCTAAAAAACTATAAATATATATTAAAAGATATATACATAAAATAAAAATAACATATATAAAGTTTATATTTGAAGCACTAACTTTTTGGTTATTCATTATAATAAAATAAATAAAACAACTTTGTTTTTAACCACTAATTTTTATTTTCCAGCGACTGGTTTTAAAGGAAAAAGAAAAAGGAAACTTGATTTATTGGGTCCACGTGTAGTATTTAGTGAACATGATAAAAATAAAAAAGGAATCAACCCATAAGTTACGTAAACATTGACGAAGAAGCTTGTTTGCTTTGAAACCAGTCGGTGGAAAATAAAAATTAGTGGTTAAAAACAAAATTTTCTTATTTATTTTACTATAAAAATAACCTAAATTATTAAAACTAACAGCTGATTTTTAATTGAGAGATAAGGCTTGCACATATTAACTTTTTTCTAAGCATATTATATTATAAATATTTCATTAGTCCTATTCACTATATATATATATATATATTACATTAATAACTATCACCATAAAAAATAATTAAGTAATATTATTTAAATTGCCACCCTTTTAGATTTGCTACTCGCCTTTTTTTTTAGTTCATCGGGCAGTTTATTAAATTAGGACTGGCCAATGTTTGGAAAGTAATTGTATTTTCGATAACCGATTTATTAGAAATAATTATAATTTCAAATGTTTCAAACCAACCATGTCGGGAATCGAACCCTAAACCTCTTGCATGGTAGGCAAATACACTGACCATTACATCACGAGGCTGATTATTTTTACTTCTTATAGTTTTACTTAGCTAACTAACTACTTTTTTATGTTAAATCATTCTCAACTTTACATTGTTATATTAATTTTAAGAACGTAAGATTTTCCCCTCTTACCATTTTTTATTTAGAGATGTTACGTTTCGTTTTTGTTATTTTTTTATAGGTTATTTTCACATTTTTTTTAGTTTTGATTATTTGATTATATTTCGTATTTTGTATAATACTATAAATTGTTCACAGCTGTGATTGTTTCTAGAAAACATTTTTTTTAAACTTTGGACCGTTGATAAATAAATCGATAAAATAAAAAAGATTGATCACCTTAGCTTCCTGTATACCTATTGGATACTGATATTTCATGGCTAAATATTCCCTTCTCTATCATTCTATTGAGATCCTGTAGATCGTCGTGGACTTTGGATCAGGAGGTCCGAAATTCGAACCCCGCTCTATCACAATTCGTTTTCCATTTTCTAACAGTGTTTCCTAAAAAAAAATGCCGCCAAAATTTAAATAGTTGAGTAAATCATAAGATCGCAATTTTTTTTTTTCATAGTCCATTTTTTTAAATCTATTTTTTTAAATAAAAATTACAGTGGTTTTCTTTTAAGTCTGCCTTTTACCGCTCTGGCCCATTTCATACGATTCGTAAAGTCCACACGGCATGGTGAAAATACGTAAGGTCAATTGGTTTTTATTTTATTATAATTATTTATTTATTTATTTAACGACAAGCAAATTCACCAACTAGTACAGCATGAAATCGGCTAATTTCTACTGGATTTTCTTTTTATTTTAAGGGAAAAGGATATAAAAGATGAATGTCAAAAAAGAAAGTTTTGAGATAAAACGTTTTTAAATTATCAAAGCTCTTGGACATTTTAATAAACTTTTATCTTTGTTTTACTGTTTTGTATCATCTAAATTGGTTTGCATTAAAATAAAACTATCGCTTTGTTTCCAGTATTTAACTGACATCCATCTTTCATCCCCTGCATGCATTTTTTTGTTCATTCATTTGATGTCTTGAACATAATAGCCTTAACGTCAAATTTTATTCAATAGAAATGTAGATCATACGAACTGCCATCAGATGGTATTATTAGTTTAAAACAGATAAAAATTTACATCCATCCTTTAAGGTAATTCAACAAAGATACATCGATACATACTTTTTTTTTAAACCTACAATTTGTGGATATTTGTCGATACAATTCGACTTGCATATTATCTGTTTAATTACAAAATTACACAGATTTTATAGAATAACATTACATTTTGAGCGAAATTGAGTTCTGAATGCCAATATGTTCATTATATTATTACGCGTCCGTGTAGCTAAAAAAATATTGTTTTTTCCTTTTTTAAATAGTAATTTTAGCATTTTTTGAGTGCCAACCTCCACTTACCGATTTTACTTATTTGACTTTAAAAACAAAAAAAAAATTGTAAAATTTTCAAAGTGGTCTATTAAACACACAAGAACTAGGGCAGCGAATAAGCATTTGATATTTGCGCGTGTTGGACTAATATTTATTTTACAAAGTGGGTGGTACACGTGTATTTATGTATTACTGTTAGTCAATATTGATTTCAAAGAGATTATTATGTATGTTGCTATGCTATGTTGCATTAAATATGTCTATGTCAAGAGTATACTTTTTCAAGATTTTTACCTGAGAGTAGCCACTAAATAAACAAAAAATTAAATTATTAACTATTCACTCTGACTTAACCGTTTCATGTGGATTTTAACGATACGTATGAAATAGGCCATTGGGTACCTTTCATAACACGTGCAGTTGGCGCGAGCCAAACTCGTCGTAATCGTTTGGCATTTTCTATACTCACGCTTAACCTGTTAAGTGCCGAGGAGCTATAAATGTCAATAGCTTTGACACGGGATAAAGAAGAGCAGTGTCACATCGCGAAATATTTATATGGCGTCATTCCGAGCCCGATTTAATGAATAACATTTTAAGGCCAACGATAAAACTGATTCGTTACAGTTCGCCCTTGAGGAGTGATATAACGCAAATCGCTAACCACAAACAGGACTTTGTACGGTCTGCAAGGATTTTTGGCATGTAGCTTTTGAAATATGGAACAACATAAATATATATACGTATTTCAAATAAATATTTGGGTTTTTATGATTTACTCAAATATTTCAAGTTTGGGACTATATGTCGTAAATAAATGTGTTATAAAATGGAAAAAAATGGTAAGTAGAGCGGTGTTTGAACCTCGGACCTCTGATCTGCAAGTGACACTACCCACGAGACCACAACTCATCTCATTCATAGATTATCATTATATCAGAAGTATAGATACAAACATAGTTTCACAAAAATGTAATATACAGTAACAACTACGTAAGTATGCTGTTATGTTTAAATATGACACGGAATTTGTAATTTAAATGAATCGCGCTAAAGATATTAGTATTTTTTTATTTTTCTTTATGTTGGTTGGAAAAACTGTCATAGACATTATAAGTAAATTTTTAGCGTGATCTGTAGTGTTTTGTTAGTGGCAGCTGTGTAAACAAGTCAATATTCGTTGTGTTCTGCGAATTTTGCTTAATTTTCTTTAAAGAATCAACGCAAATTTGTCCCGGAAGACAGGATTTATATTGAAATACGGCCATTCAGCGCATTATTGCCGATGACGAGAGGTAGGTTTATGATCATGACGTGAAAACAAGTTGATAATCTTTGGAATGGTGGTTGGAAACTAAGCCAAAACGCTAAAGTCGCCAAAGTCGCTAAAAAATGAAGGATGTTAAATGTTTTCTTTGATTATCATAGTTTTGTGTTCTCGAAATTAGTTCAACAGACCTAACAGTCAACAAGGAATACTATTTAGACGTATTGAAGTGTTTTAGGGAAAATATTCTTCGAAAAAGGCTAGATTTATGGAAATATCGCTTTTATTTTTTGCATAACGATAAAGCGCCGAATCACACATCTCTTCTTGAACGCGATTATTTAGGCAAAAACGACGTAAAATTCGTTCCTCATGCACCGTATTTACCTGATTTGGCTCCGTGTGACTTTGTCCTATCCCCATAACTCAAATTATCACTGTGTGGAAAGAATTATTACTCGATTGAGGTGATAAAAAAAAAACCTGAAACCCATTCCGAAATCTGCCTATAATAATAATAATATTATTTATATTTATAGCTTTAACTGTGTGGTCAAACATTTTACTAAATGTTATAAAATATTTTTATATATTTTTACCACTTTTTTATGTCTACCGGTTTTGAGACGTAACCGTCTCTTCGTCGGAACACCAATCAAACCAACATGCAAAACCAGAATATAATAAGACAAGAATATAATAATACTATGCTTATAATAAACGTCGATTTTCGGCACTGAACTGAATTTGTGTAAACAATGCTAATTATATCGTTTATAAATAACTTAATCAATAATAAAGTCGTATTTAAATACCGCGATGATACATTAACCTTTCTAAAGAATCAAAGAATTTTATCAGCTTCCTTTTTTTATTAACCATCTTTTTTCAATAAACTTCCTTATTTAAAATTCGTACTAAATTGGCACTCTTTGTTACAAAACAAAGGAATATTTTGCCTGACCGCAGACGTCTGAAGAGGAAATGCCTTCAGCAAAATAATTTCATAATTGCCTTTATGGGATAATCGAAACCACAGAATCATCCTCAAAATTATTTCAGTGGGTGAATATAAATTCTAGATTTATTTTTATGAACTTAATTTATTGCAACACAGAGGGAAATCATTTTTAGAAGGGAATACGGAAATCCGGGCATTTACAGTTCTTATGACCTATTGTTAGCTGGTTTTTTTTTCCATTTTTTTTGTTAATTTTACAATACACATGATAATAAAACTAGTAATAAAAAAATAAAGCATAAATACATATCGATGAAGTACATATTATAGAAAAATAGTAAACAAAAAATCCCACAAAGGCATGGCCTGTTTTGTTTACAAGAAAATGTTAAAGAATTTTTGCTCCTAAAGTAAATGATGGACAGTTATAATAAGTTTGTATAACATAAGAAATAAAAAATCAAATATTCTGTAAAAGATAATATGGTATTTTTTTTATAGTAATTAAAAAAGGATATAAAAAATATTTTTAAAAAACACAATAATATTCCTTATAAATAAAGGGTAACAAAATAAATCATAGAAAAAAGAGTTCATATCTTTAGTTTGAATCCAGAATAGTGCATGTTTTTTAAAAGAAGGAAAATTTTGAAAGTTTGGAATCAATGAAATATAAGTGGTTTAAGTGGCCACATTACGCTAATTTTATATTTACAAATTATAACAGGGATGGAGAATATCATATAAAAAGTCTAGGCATTTACAGGGCTTATGATCTGTCAATGACCGGTTTAATTGGCTATTTTACACACTGTGTAACATTCACCATTTTGCCTATGTTTTAACATCTATATTTTTTCAATTCTTTCATTTGTTGATTTTAGTGAAGTTAAAGAGCTTATTAGAGCTTAAGAGAGTATTTTTCATTACCTTCTTCCATATCCCCTCTATCCCACCTGCTGATAAGCTTCAAAATAGAGGCTTAGCGAATTATTCCTTTAACAAATAAAAACTTTCACGCTGTTTCCCCGTAGGGGTAGGCATAGAGGATAAAACGCCATATCACTGTATATTTGCATACAGACCTCGCTTCCTCTACATTCACACATCTCATGCACGCACGCACGTCGATTATTCCTACTCTTGACATGTCCATCTTCAAGTATTTGGTGGACTTGATCGTGCCATGTCTTTCTCGGTATTCCTTGCTTTCTGCATCCGTCAAAATTCTACCATTTTCCATGCCTATGATTTCAGGAGAATGCAGAATGCTGGCTACGAGCTCACCCAGATGCTTACGGGTCACGGTGGGTTTATGAGCTACCTGCATCGCTTCAAGCTCTCCGAAATCGACAGCTGCCCATGCGACGATGAAACTCCTCAAGATGTCCCTCACCTGTTGATGCATTGCCCCCTTTTAAGCTTTCAAAAACAACAGCTGGAGGCGCGATGCAGAAGCTTGGGTGAAGATCTATGCGACATCCCATCGGTGATAGGTAATAAAGAACTCACACGAGAGGTAGTATTATACATGATCAATATAGTGCAGGCTATTGGTAAAATAAACCAAAGTAGGGAAGAAAATGCCGAACACTCCTCTAGTGGAACGGAAGGCCTGTTGACTACTGCCAACAGGCCGGCTTCTCCTGAAGAGTTTTGAGTGGTTTCCTCTCCACATAAGCAAATGCTGAGAAGTTCCTGATTGGCCCACATTAGTATATCCCTCCTGATCCCAACAGTTTAGATCAATTTAAAGAAATTTAATTGCAGAAAAATCCACTTTTGAAATATAAACCTTGTATATTATAAGCAAGGTAAATAATAAAGCAACTCCTATATAAAAAAAAAAAAAAAAAAAAAAAAAAAAAAAAAAAAAAATCCGTCAAAATTCGCATCATAGATCTTTTTAGCCGTCCATTCGCTCTACATGTCCAAACCAATGCAGCACCCCTTTCTTGATTCTGTCCATAATACATGTCTGAGCCTTACAGAGTTCACGGATCTCGACATTTGTGCACCTACCATACATCGTTTTACCACACATTCGCCTGAGGGATCGCATCTCGGCAGCATTTAATCTACTTTCATCAACTATATTAAAATGGGTAAAAATATCATTTTTTAGAGAGTCTGAGCGTGAATTTAAGGAAAGTGGTGCATTTTGTGATTATGTTGACTACTAACATAGTGTACAAACTCATAGATTTCTCAGAAATCTGCAAAACGAATAACTTTATATTATTGTATAAATTTAAGGGGACATATTGTACTTTTGCATATTATTTTACCTCGTGTCCATTCATTCTACATGTGATTTATCACTTGGGTGAATATAGCTGTTTTTAAACAAACAAAATCAACTTGACATTTCCCCGTAGGGGTAGACAGAGGATAGAAAGCCACTCTTTGCATTCAGAACTCATAGGAAAATATCACCTCCTACGAATACCGATAAAAATAAAAAGTATTACGAAATGAAAAAAATATTTATGAAGAAAAAAACATATCAAAATTTAAAATAATGGTCAAGACATATGTGATAAACAATTTATAAATTAAATATATTTGCAATGTTATTATTAGAACACACATAACAATATGTATGATATGTGTGCCCTATTTTAAGATTTAAATAATAAATAATAAATAATAAATACGTGAAATGGATTTTTTAAAATTAATTGTATTTTCAAAATCTATGTGGCTATTGTGGAGAATGGTTCTCATATATAACTTTTAAAAAAAAAATATGTTCCTAGAAAAACGCGACATGTTTAACATTGATGTTCTATAAAAAAATTAACGGCTTCAATCAAAGTTAAAAATAAACATGAATCGTGACGTATTAGGGGCGTGGCCAATGCAATGACCGTTTTTGCGGAATTTAAAAATTCAAAATTTAAAAATTTTTTTTATGCTGAGTTTTATGTGTAAAATTCACTATTCTTCCTTTATTTCAACATCCATATTTCCTCAACTCTTCCTACTGTTGACTTTTGTGAAGTGAAATAGCTGAAACCTTCATCAAATCTGTCTGAAAATTAATGAATTTGAATGAAATGAAATGAACAAAATCCAACCTGTCTGCAAAAATTTTAAACAATTCAAACATTGTTGATCAAACTAACTGGTATAAGAAGAAGTAAAAAATAGAAAAATTGTTTGAAATGTGTCGGTTTAAACATGACAGAATGGTGAATGTTGCACAGTGTGTCTTATGGTCACATAAACCAGCCAATGACAGGTCATCAGCCCTGTAAATCCTTAGACTTCCATATTCCCTTCTAATAAACGTTTTCCCTTTCTGTCGCAATAAATTTAGAAATATATCATTTTAATTTATTTGCCTTGTAGCGTATTGGTCGACATGTTTGACTACCATGCAAGAGGTCTCGGGCTCGATTCCCAACATGGTTGATAAAAAATATTCATTTAACCAAGGATGTTTTCACACTAGAATATTTAATAGTCCCTGGACTGGTACCTGAAGCGTAAGACTGATCATTTTCCCTTGTGTGAAAGATGATCGAAATACGCTGCGATAGGTGTATCAATGCAGTGCCCTATGCATCATTAGGTGCGGAAAGGGAATGATGATGTATGTTAAGTAAATTACAGCATTTATCGATACTATTCCTGGCTGTTTACCTTTCGTTCCCATCCTTCCTTTGACCCATCCTTACGGTACCTACCTAACATCAAGATAGAAGATATTTAAAATTAGAAGATTCGGATTTAGGACAAAACCAAACAACATTTTTAACTTTACATAAAATCGGATAAAAAGTAGTTGGAAACATTTTTTCATTTTATAGTTCAGTTTGTCATCCAGTGCCAGAAATTGAAAAACATTTAGATCATATTAAAGGTAGGTATCCATTCCATGTTCCTATCCTTTCTTCAAATATTTCCCAATCACAAAACTGAATGAAATTCGTTTTTCATTTACAGCCCGCCTTTTCGTTAACAATGTATTATTTGTCAAAAATAAAAGTAAAACTTTTTTTTTTCTTTTAAGAACTGCATTGATTGCACGAATCGATACACTTTTAATGCCATATGTGGATTGGTAATATTAATTTGTATTTTATCATCATATTTCTGACAGTTGTTGCGATACAAATTGAACAATGACCCATGGACGTGTTATGACAAAGTGCCCCCAATGTTAAAGCTATTAAGGCATTCTACCCTTATCAATTTGTGTTATAAAGTTAAGGTTCGCCAGGTGGTAAAACAATTTGACAGGAGTGACATCGAGTGCCAGGTACGATAGCTCAACAAATCACAGCCACTTTGGTATCAAGTGTCAAATTACGGTAGAATTTGAAATATCATTCGTGTCTTTAAGTAGATAATTGCAAAATTACAGCCGAGTTCTTAAGTGCACTTTGAATGCAGTATATCGTAGTTTTATGCAACTTGATAAAGTTTCATGGTAGTACGAATAAAATCATCTAATACCCTTATTCAGAGACAAAACTGAAGGCAAAAGTAAAGGTAAAGGAATGTGTATTTGACTACAAGTTTTTATCGATTGTCGCGCGGTATAATCGATAATTCTGAGATTAAAATGAGCATTGGTTTGTATGTTCCTGATAATTACATCGCTCTGGATATTGATCTGTTCCATGTGTCCGAAGGGGTTTTCCGGAGCAGGATACTCCTACTACTTTGACATGAGTCTCTTTCATGTATTTTTTATATTTTTTATAAGATGTACGTATTAAATATATGTTTGTAATGTAAATGTTATATTTAAATAATGTAATTTAATTTAATTTAATTTAGATATAACAATATTATTGTCTTTTCCAAGCTGCGTGAATAGCCTCGAACGCGCGGGCACATCTTTTTCAGTAGCTCAATCACAAATAACTACCGACGTGCTTAAAAACATACTAAGCATTTGAGCGATCACAATGAACAATAATAACCATGCTTTAGTTATCCCAGTCATGCTTAAGTTATCGCGGCCTCCGTGGTGTAGTGGTCAAGACGCTTGACTCTCACACGGAAGGTTCCAGGTTTGATTCCCGGTGAGAACACAAAAATTATATGTGATTTTTCTCAAGCCTGGGTGTTATGTGATGTAATTCACCTCTGTAATTGGGCCTCCTGGCCTGTTGTGGTGCAAAAATAATAATAATGAGTAAAAAATAATAACAATAATAAGTCAACTCGTATGTAATCTCTAAGTCAACGCTCGGGTAGGTTTGTTTTTTGTTTTCTTCGTAAATAAATACAGTTCACTGGCAAAAAATCGGCCTTTACCATAAAAAATAATACAATATATTGCATTTTCAAAATAGTAGTAGTAAGCATTTGAGCGATCACAATGAACAATAATAATGAACATGCTTAAGTTATCGCGGTCATAAGTCAACCTGTGTGTAATCTCTAAGTCAACGCTTGTGTCGATTTGTTTTTTTATTTTCCTCGTAAATAAATACAGTTCACTGGCGAAAAATCGGCGTTTAACATAAAAAATAATACAATATATTGCATTTCCAAAATAGTAAGGAGTACCTAATACAAAAAAGTGAAAATTAAATTACAATTACTATAGCGACTGCTTTTCTTGACATTTGTAAAAATATAATAATAAATAAATAAGTAAAAATAGCAGTTTTGGAATATTTTCCATATTTACATCGGTGAAATTCGCATTTTATGTGATTGCGCAGCAGGATTATACATCGCGAAACGTAACGGCCTCCGTGGTGTAGTGGTCAAGACGCTTGACTCACGCACGGAAGGTTCCGGGTTCGATTCCCGGTGAGAACACAAAAAATTAAAACTGTGATTTTTCTCAAGCCTGGGTGCTCTGTGATGTAATTCACCACTGTAATTGGGCCTCCGGGCCTGTTGTGGTGCAAAAAAAAAAAAAATGTAAAAATGTAAATGTAAATATTTTGACATTTTAAATTAGATGTTCACGGATATTCCATTGTAATCGCAAATATGATATCAACCATAGGAGAAATTTGCCGCCACGACAACTGGATTCATGAAAAAGATAACTAGAGTGGTTTCCCGTTGCCGTTTCTGGTGGAGTTTTCTGTCGGGGTTACCTTCCTTTAGCTGGTTGCTTTTGGTTTGGAAGAGCCAAAAACTCGCCTTTCATCCTCTTGTTATCGCCTGTGATCATACCGTTATGAGTGTAATTTCATTACCGACGCTACCGAGTTGGACTAGTCAGTGGTGTTGCCGGTAGAATGCAACTGGGCATTCGCAGCATTTTAGAGGATCACACCCTCCAGCAAGATGTGACTCACTGCGATCTTACTGACATGGCGGTTCATTTTAATAAATAATTCAGTGGCGTAAACAAATTATTTCTTTAGTGTTGTTCAATCAAATGATCATAAAATTTCTACTATTCGATCGTAAACTTAACAAATGAAAAAGTAATTTCGGGCAATAAATTTAAATATGATGATATATTAGGTAATGCCAGTAATTTCATAATAGGTGATTGTCCGACTGCGGATACTTCTCAATGCATGATTAATTTCACCCACATAACGCCACCCTTATTTCATTAGAGACATTAATAAACGTCATAGTTTTACCCTTTCTGGTCAAAGCAAACACAATTTTCGTTTCCTAATTGTGGTGTCGTGTCTTGTACGCATTAAATTCGCCTGGGTTCTCCTTATGTCGATACCATTAGGGCGAGTTCGGTGTTTCGGATTCGTTTTTCAGTTCTAGTTTACAAACATCAAATAGCTCTCAGCGCAAATTACCCGACACCTAATAATCCAGTAAAAATGTCACAAAAATGGTCAATTAGATTATCAATTATAATATTCTTACAAGTATGTATGTTATTCGGAGCCGGTACTTTGCTGATTTTTAAAGGTTTGCCTGCAAAACTTCCCGCCGCTTGCAATTTCATAATGAAGAAACAAGAGATTTTGAATGCTTTAGACATAAAAAAATTTAAACTAGTTTAACTTGAAATTAGTTAAATTTGCTTTACTTCGAGCACAAAACATTATTTTGTCTTTTATTTTTGGTTGATAAATTTTGGATGATTAATACAGCTGTGTGAAATATAGCCGAAATCTTGGACGCGTATTTTAGACTCGATGGAACTCTTTGGTAAAAATCCTAAAAAAGGAAATCGAGTGGAGATGATTCTACCTCGTAAGGTAGTAGTCAATGTGTTCGCCTTCCGTGCTTGAGTATCTGAGTTAGATTCTTGGGAGGGTCAATATCAAATATTCGTTAATAAGGTGGTTTTATACTGCAATATTTCACTGTATCTGAATTGCCACCTGAAGCGTAAGACTGATATTCTTACCTTGATTTATCACATGATCGAAATATACTGCTTGCACTTTTTTAATCCAGTTCCCTATGCACCACTACATGTGGATTGCATTTTGATGATGACAATAAAGATAATTTTTTCGAAAACTAGAAAAATCTCAGATTTTATCCTGATTTTGTCCATCAGCTTCTAAATAAAAGGTGACTTCTATAAAACAGTAGTGTTTGGTTCTAGAACTTATAAAAAAGGTTAATTTTTCATCTATTTAATCACTACGACGTGACAACGACGCGACTTTTTTCTGCGCCAATGAGTTTACTAGATACAGAGTTTTTTATTTTATTTAAATATTTATGTTGATGTGAATTAATGCAATTGATTATTGGTTTTATATTAACAAATTACAACCGGGATGGAGAATACCTTAAATAAGGGAATATGGAAGTCTAGGCATTTACAGGGTTTATGACCTGTCATTAGCTGGTTTAAGTGGCCACTTTACACACTGTGTATCATTCACCATTTTGCCTATGTTTGAACATCCATATTTCTTCAATTCTCCCATTTTTTTTATTTTATTATTTTATTTGTTGGTTTTATATTAGGTTGTTATTTGTGAATGCATTTCATTAAAATACAAAGGAGAAAAAAAATAACTTGTGATGAACTTCGGTTCAGAGTGTATTTTTGTACGTTCCAGTTCTAAATCAATGTATGACAGGGTTACAAATGATGAAATCAGGCGAGAGTGTAAATCTGAGACAAGTATAATTGATAAGATTAAGAAAGGGTCTCTGAGATGGTTTGGTCACGTAGAACGAATGGACGACGAGAGAATGGTAAAACAAGTATATATGGCAAAAATGAACGGCAACGTTAGACGAGGACGACCAAGGAAGACGTGGCATGATCAGATAAACCAAAATCTTAAGTCTGGTCATGTCAAAAGCAGACAGAACCGAAGGGCATTATGACAAGATGTATGAATGTGGAAGAGGCTAGGATTGTATGCCAGGATAGACGTGTGTGGCGGTCCATTCTCTCTGCCTACCCCTACGGGGAAATGGCGTGATGGTAGTAGTAGTAGTAGTAGTAGTAGCAGTTCTAATTCATACGGATTACGTATCTTTCTATTGGACGTATGTAAATACATATATTAGTATTGCTTACTTTTTTTAATAAAAAAAACGTATTTTTTTTGATGAAAAATAAAGGGAGATTTTCCTTATAAATTAGTTTTTGACTGCAAAAATTACAATGTTTTAGTTTTAAAAACTAGCCAATAAATTTATGAACTCCGTTCACTTTGTTCATTAGATAAGTATTAAAACCATAACGCTGTGATGAAGAGCTCATTAGGGATATGCAGGACGCAGGTATCTACTCTAAATGTTAGGAAATCGAAAGGTTTAAGTGGTGATTTCAGCTTTTTGGGTGAACTAATAGGTTAACCCATGTAATCCTGGGAGAAAAGTGTATTTGACAATTTAAAATAGGTTTATATATATACATACTAGCGGACCCGACTGACGTTGTCTTGCCCGAACGTTCGCTTGCCTGCTATTAGCTTGGAAAAATACTTTTCATTGACAAGTAGGTACCTAGGTAATTGTTTGTGATCAAATTCAAAAACTAAAACTTGATAATATTCCAATATTGAATTTAAGTAGGTACTTGTTTATGGTTGAATTCCAAAACACAAAATAAATATTTTTTCAAATATGGCATTTTTTTGCAAACGTCAAACTTCGGTCTTCTCACCAACAACTTATGTAGGAATACGATTTTTAAAAATGTATTGAATTTAATATTATTTTAGTATTACCAAACATCCAGTAAAAAGAAATAAATGGGGAGAAATCATAAGGATATTAAGAAAATAATCTGATTAGAATCCATAAAAAGCAAATGTTGTTTATAAAGATTTAAAACTTTTTTATACACAAAAAAACAACATCTTTCCATATTTTTGTAAATGCATTCTCCTCGAATGCAACGCTGGTAGATCGATGAATAAAACCGTTATGCTTCTAACTTATTTTTTACTCATTAGATTGGAGATTTTAATATTTGCGAACACGCGCAGCGCAAAGATCTATATTTATCTGAAAACCGCACGTAAATCGGTTAAGCTGTTAATGAGAAGTTCGGCGACATCACACGTACAGAGGAATTATATATACTCGTATAAAGATAGAAAAAACACAAACTTAAAATCAGTATTCCAAAAACAGACGACTTATACAGACTTAAAACCATCAATAGGAAAATAAGTACATATTCAAATAATTTACGCACGTATGACTTGCCGCCTTTTTCTTTAATTTCCTTTTAAGTGCGTTATAATAATAAAATAATGTTCTCACAGATTTTTTTATTCTTTCTTTTTTAAACGCGACATTTTATCACGTATAATGTATTGATCCTTTACTACAATCATTTATATTAAGTGCTAATGAAATAAATATAAGAGAAAATTATAAACTGCTTATTATTTGGATTTTCTTAGTTGAAGAGTGTAATTTTTTTTAAATCACGCAATTTGACGCGAATAACGAAAAACCCTCTCCTGAAAATCACGTTTTAAGAGAATGTCGAATTTTGAAAAAGTGGTCCTCATTTGCTATATCTAAGATGGAGATAGTATAAGAATAACGTATATATGTATTATAGATTGTTCTTTTCTGCACCTAATGGTGCATAGAGCACTGCATCAGTACACCTATCGCAGTGTGTCTTGATCATTTTCGTAATATAAAGGTAAGATGATCAATATTACAAGTCCAGTTACATTACAAGTCCAGAAACTGTGAAATATTCTCGTGTAAAAACACCTTTTTAATAAGTATTTCATGTCAACCGTGTCGGAAATCGAACCCGAGACCTCGAGCCTTGTCAGTCTCGTGAAGCAGTAGAATTATATGACTATGGATTTTTAAGATTGTGCCGAAACAATGACATGAAAATCAATTAAAAATCAAAAACAATGGAGAGAAGTGGCTTAAAACATTAAAAAAAAATTTTTTTTGTTATTTTATATTTTGTTGTTATTCCGCCAAAAATTGATGTTCATGAAATTAAACATTAAAATATCAGCTGAATAGTTAAGGAATGTTCACAAAAAAAACAATAAATTCACGGATGCAAAATGTTTCCCCTAAACGAAATATAAAAGTACAATTTGTAAAAATGATTTTAAAAAGAGTAGAAGAGAGACATTAAAGTTGACAGAAGAAAAACTTAATTTCTATTCTATATAGTGATTTTGATGTTAAAAATATTCAGACATAACACCCTAGCACATTATTCTGTATTAAAAAAATAATACGAAAGTATAATTTAATTATAAATAAATAAATAAATAATAAACGAAATCTCGTAATTTATATCACACCATATAAAGACAAAGAGTTTATGTGTCCAAGACTTTGTAAGTTAGCTAGTCTGATATAATAAGCTCACATTAGAGCTTACGAAAGCTCCCGACTCCTGACGTTTATTAAGGATAGTTTCAGATAATCGGTTACCTTATTGTTTCTGTAAGCGCGATATGATCGTTATCCTTATTACGTTATGTGGTTGTGTGGTACCAACTTGCTACCCTGCTTCATGCACAGAATAAATTAAAAAGAATAAATACAATTAACAAAAAAACTAAATGTTGATAGGCTGGTTTCCGAAGCCCGAAGCTAATCAACATACCGTTACGATCATCAAATAAATTGGGGTATTTAAAGCAGACTTAGAAATCTCCACCAAAAACGGAAAATTAGTTATTTATGCCACACTAAACTATACGTAAAACATACCTACCTACCTAAATAATAGTGTCATATAAAACCGTATCTAAATCTTGCAAAACAGATTGCAATTATACTACTTGACACCGCAATCTTAGTATTCTCCATTGAGTTGGTGAAGCATAATTATAAATCTCACAATTTTTTTTTCAAATCATTTCGCAAATATTTCAGTAACTCCTTCAATAGAGATTTCTAAGTTTGCTTCTTTGTTCCAGGATGCAGAACTAAGTTCGCACAGAGGCACTTCTTACATGTTGGTCCAAGATCCTTCAATCTTCTAACCAAGGAACTACAAAACATTAAATCACTGGTACAGTTTAAAGTAGGTTTGATGTCTTGGATTAGCATGGAAGGAGCAAATAGACACATTCTTTAAAAAAAATAATTAAAAAAACAATAAATGCATACTGCAAATAAATAATATTTTCGTCATTTTAGCATATGTTAATTTGGTTTTTCATTTACTTTTCTTTTCTTTTCTGTTCATGGTCATGTCATACCATATATATGTGCTATAAACTTTTAATTAACCAAAAAATGAATGGCTCACGCTCAAACGCTGTAGTCTTTGTGGGCATTTTTTCCAATTCATGTTATAGCTTAATATTAATATGTATTTTTGTAATTTTATTTCAATGTAAAAATATGTGTTTGTAAAAATAAACAAATAAAAAAAAGTTTTAAAAAATCATTTAAAAAATGCCCTTATTTAATGATGAAGAAGAAGTAAACAATGATTTTTTTTAAAAATCCAAGTAAATATCTATCGCTGTAAATAAAAAAATATAATGTAAAAGAAAAATGTTTTATCATCATCATCATGCATGTTCCGCATCTAATGGTGCATAGGGCACAGCATTGGAACCCCAATTACAGCGTATCTTGATCATTTTTTCACATGAAAGTAAGATGATCAGTCTTACGCTTCAGGTACCAATCCAGGGACTAAGAAATATTCTAGTGGAAAAACACCATTTTAAATAAATATTTCAAAGTTCTTTTCTGCACCTAATGGTGCATAGAGCACTGCATCAGTACACCAATCGCAGTGTGTCTTGATCTATTTTGTTATATGAAGGTAAGATGATCAATATTAAAAGTCCAGTTACATTACAAGTCCAGAAATTGTAAAATATTCTCGTGTAAAAACACCTTTTTAATAAGTATTTCATGTCAACCATGTCGGGAATCGAACCCGAGACCTCTTGCACGGTACGCAAACGCGCTGACCATTACATCACGAGGCCGACTAATACTATGTTATTAAATATTTCTTCATAACTACTATGTTATTAAACCACTTACCGACTTCTCTATGTCTACCGGTTTCGAGATTTACCCGTCTCTTCGTCAGGACACAAGTTAAACTAACATGCAAAACCGGAGGTTTCAAATCGGCATGTTGGTTTTATATTTTTGTGCAACAACTGTGGTGAAGGTGAATAGTGGAATTTGCATATTAGTTCGATTGGTGTTCTGACGAAGAAACGGGTACGTCTCAAAACAAGTAGACAGAAAAATCGATAAGTGGTTATATACAAATATTTTATAATAATTTGTTTAAAATCCCATTTGCTTAAAAAACTTTGCAATGATAAATTATTAAAAATTGTCAACTTGTCGTCATTTTTCTTTACTAATAAAAAAAAATGTTAATTTCATTTCATGTTATAAAAGAATATTTAAAAGGAAAACAATTTTCAATTATTTTTTTGTCTTAAAATATTAAATAAGATTATATTTGAATTAAAAAGTATTGCTGGCACGCCTATAAAATATTTCGAATTATGTCATGTCCATTATGTGTAATTATTCGTTGAATTCAATTAATCGTGTATGTCGTTCTCTCTCATTTTCTTTCATATAGAAATTAAACAAAAAAACGCGGCTTCATTTAAAATTCCAGGATATTTTTCTAGAACAAAAAACCTTAAAAGAAAAGTCGTCAGACATTTCTCACTTCAAACCCCACTGCCTTTCACAAGGCGTTGATATCTCGACTTAGATCATTCCCCAAACATTTAAGAGCAAAAGTGAAGAGTCAGTCTTATGGACCGACTAAAATCCAGCCTCCAAAAAGAATAAGATTCCTATTCTTACATGCGGGTCATTGGACCCACGAGTTATTCGGTCTAAGGGCTCGTCTTGCATATATTTACAAACTCTAGAATATAAACTATATATATGTTGCATATAGACTAAGAGGAAACATAGCTTAATTGAAATCTAAAATAAGAAAAAGTTTTTGACACATTTTTACAATGGTGAAAAATTCATTGAAATCCACACAAATTTTAATCGCAACCAACAAATAAGTATTTACACGTATACAAATAAAGTATTTGTAAACGTGTAAATACTTAACATTTTAGTGAGCTTGATTATTAAAAATATGGACAAAACATACATTTTTGACAAGAGTATGGATATTTAGGTTAGGTTACGTGTATCTTATCAAATATATAATCTTTATTGTAAAAAAAAAAAAAATGTTTTTACTTGTTTTCTTTATAACATAAAATGATAATAAAGTATGCTGTTACGCATGGGGGTTCGTTTTTTGTCTGTATGGCGCTCTTCACACATGCCACGCAAATCCACCCGGCCCGGTAACTTTCCGCGTGCATCCTACAAACACATACAAAATGTTTCACCTTTTGTAGGTAAAATTACCGGGCCGGGTGGTTTGGCCTGGCATATGTGAAAAGGGCCAATCAATATGCATACTTTTAGAAATTAGTCGTTTATATTTTCAGTGTATGCCTGTACATTTATTTAATTTCAGTTTTAAAAAATATAAAAAACTATAAAAAGCACGATATCAATTGCTTTATTTTTTTAAAGAAAAATAATAAAATCAGAATTAAAACATGCCACGTCAATTCTACGCTCTGATGTCATCCAAACACTCATCAAAACACACGTTTTATATACGGTTAAAATTTTTGATTTGTCACATTTAAGATATTGTTTTTTATTTTACACATATTACAGAAGAGTATACAGTACCCTACAAATGATTTGCTAACCCCACTTAATCTATATTGTGTAGATGCCAATTAATGATTACGTTTAATATTATAATTGTGTTTATCTGTTTTTAGTATCATGTCTTATTCCTAGTGTTATTATTTAATTTTCATTGAAAATACGTGAGTTCTTATAATTTACCAAAATATTCAAATCATCAGACCGAGAACGCGTACGATGTTTGCTCGGAGACACTTTTCATATATGGCTCCAAGAGTGTTCAACGTCTTGGATAACCATATTAAGTTCTCCAAAACAACGTCTATATTTAAGATGAAAATCCATAATTGGATTGTATCGAGGGGTAGAGACCACTGTATGAGATTGCTTCGGGAATAAATATATAAAATCGCTGCTGTCTTCATTATTATCCATATACGTATATGTGTATATCATCACTGTCATACGTATTATTATATAACTTTTGAATCCATTTTCGGCATGTATTATAATTTTTTATTATTTTTATTTTTCTATTATTATTTTGTATATTTTGTATATTGTTTTGATTATTTTGCATATTGTTTTAATTATCTGTTTATTGTTTTAATATGTTAATAAATATTTTTGATTTATATACCGAAGAGTCCCGACTGAACACAGAATTTTCTATCAAGTCGGGAAATAAAAAACATTTAATTGTGTCTATGTAAAACTGTGTATTTTGTGCATTAAATAAATAAATAAAAATAAATTTTCCAAAAGCCGTGAATAACTTTTTTTTATGAATGATACGAAAGTAAAATATTAAGTTTTTTACCTAACTTTTCTTGATGGAACTCCATTTTAATTATGTAAAATATGTTATTAAGTTTTGACTTTAAAGAGGTTTTCAAAATTACCAAGGGCAACCATATTTAATACGACAAAACGGCGTTACTGGTGAACAACTAAATAATTAAATGAAATGGTAATATTTTTTGAAGGGTTCGATTTTGTGATCTTAGGATCCTAGTTTAGACGTACCGGATCATTTTATTTTTTGACAATACAATACGAATCAATTTGTAATATCTCCGAATTCAAGAAATTATTTTTAAAATAACGTATTTTCAAAAATGTTCAATTTAATACACATTTGAACACTTCTATTATCGCCATCTAATTTTAAAATTGAGTTGTTTTTCCTCTGTGTTTACGATAGAGAATGCCATTTTACAGTGAGTGAAAAATACCTACAAACAACAGAAAAAGAAACGTTTGAAGTGAAATTTCTGTATGGGAAATACAAGATGAACATAATAAGTAGTTCTTTTGCCCAAGGCCTTTTTCTTACAAACAAAATTGTAAAAGTACTCGAGAATATGGTTCTTTTAAAAAAAATAAAAGGGGAAAGTATGCTTTCTCTTAATGTAACATCTTTAAAATAATTGCCCTAAAACAATACTACTAATTTATTTACTAAATTTTGCAGCCCCTGTTCTAATGGCTAAGACAATTGCCTCACGTGCGAATGGTTCCGGATTTAAATCCCAGCAAGATCATGAAAATTCAATGTTATTTTTCTAAAATCTGGGTGTTCTGTGCAGTGCTTAACCACTGTAATTAAATCTTCTGGCTTGTTGTTAATACAATTTTTCACGTAAAATAGAACCAGAACTCTGAACGAGTGTTTTTGACTCGATGGCTCCTCTCAAGTAAAAATATTTTATGATAAAATATAGTAGAAATAAGTACTTAGGGTTTCAAGTTCATTTTTGACAAAGTCAACGTGAAATTTCGTTTACAAAATGGTTTTACCCTTCAATATGGCCTGGCCCCTGAAAAGAAAGATTATTTACCTTGATCGAGATACGCTGCATTTTGTGTACCAGTACGTCCCCTATGCACAGTCAGGTGCGGATTAGAGTAAGATGATGACGATGATGTCTTTATAGATAAATGGTTATCAAAATTTTATTTCTCGTCAACCTATTTAAAAATAATAAACTTCTGCCTTTTAATCCACAAATTCTCTCAACCCATAAAACATTTGATTCGAACATCGCAATAGCATTTCCATACCTGCTCGTTGACAAAAAAAATGCAAAAATAAGACAAGGATTTTTGTGTTGCGCTGTCAAAAATATCCTCTCAAACATTTTTATATCGTTTTATCTTCTAAAAGAATTGTGAAATTCATTAAAGCTGAGATGAGATCATCCCCTTCCCAGGGGCGTGCGGTGGCTTCCATGAAAAAAAACTGAATATAATGGTAGGTTCTTCTTCTTCTTAGTCGTTTGTTTTTGGCAGAGCAATCGCGGTCACATTAGCAGGAGGGAAGCAAGTCGTTACGATCCGCTTCTATCTTCAACGCTTCTGTCACCAGGTGGACAGAAACGAAGAGAGAGTATGTGGAAGGAAATTATGAAAAATACATCACAAAGCCTTATTTTGATGATTGTGGAATACTGCTTTCAATGATTATTTTATGTTCTAAAAGAAAATGTTTCAGTTGTTTGGAAAAAAGACCGACACGTATTTAAGAATTCATCATCGTTAATCCATGCCTGCTGCCTAGTTGAAGCAAATGGTGTCCCTAAAGAGCTTCCGGGTATCTCCATCATCTGCCAACTCTTGACACCCTCCAAGTCAGGTTTACGTCTCGTAGTTCTGACATGAACTGCCGAAGAATTGTCAGCAGTGGACGTCAAGGACGTCGTGAACCTGATGCCTTGTAAAGTAGTCAAGCGTAGTTAAAGCTCTCAGATGGCATTGCCAAACTTCATTAAGTAAAAATCAGTAGATTCATCAACCTCTAGATTTATTTTCCACCCAAAAAGCTTGAGCGGGGTTAAGTAGTAAGCTGTTGTCATTTTTTTTAAAAATAATTCATAGATAAAACCATTTCTATATCGTCTTTTTATTAGATAAGATTTTCAAAAATCGATAGAATTTTGAATCGAATTGGGTAGGTAGATCAAAAGATTTCTCCCAAAATTGGTATTAAATTGGTGGGTTGGCAATGCATCTCTCAAAAGGTACACGAAATACATACATACATTCAACAGTATTTTTATTTTTATTTATTCATTTATTCATATTTTTCGCTTACCAACTATAATTAATAATAAAAATAATGTGACCTCACTGGGGTTTCTCGTGCCGAGGACACTTAACAATTTAGTTTTTTTAAATTACATTTGAGAATAAACAAAGAAGACTAACTTAAAAAACAAGCATAATTAACAAATATTCAGACAGTTTTAAAAACAAGGTATTTATGTACATCTATATTATTTATATTACAAAACACACAATGAAAACAACAAAAACCTAACATAAGCCATTCAGTTGTGGAGCAGTTGATTCAGCATTGGTATGGGCGAATGAGACAATCCATTTTACTTCTACCTAGTTCCACTATCCATTTTTTTATAGCCTTTTTAAACATTTTCTCATTACTAATTGCTTTAATAGATAGTGGAAGTAGGTTATAGATTTTAATAGAATAATACTCAAAATCCCTTTGTCCGAATCACCTCCGCTTGATTTCAGTTGTCACTGGAGTTTGCTGCATCCGTTTTTTTATTTCTTCGTTCCTTACAAAGTCAAACCACCACACCGCACATCCAAGATTCTTCTGAGACATCTAAACTCAAAACACAGTATTTTGCTGTTTTGGGCCTAAGTATTTCACACTGCAACCCATTTCATTCAATCGGTTTTGCACGTCACTGTGTTTTCCACTTCCCGCTTCTACCCCTTCCCACAATCAACAGTCTACAAGTCTACAGATTTCAAATGAGAGTGCTTATGTTTTTCTTACCCTTTTAAGGTGTTTTGGGCGATGAACCGTCTACGGGGGAAGGTATTGTACATTACTACATAATATCCGCAGGTACATATTTTACATTACACAGCATCAGTATTAATGGACCAGAAGGACGAAGGACTAGAGATGTCTGCATCCTCAGCGCGAAATCAGCAAATTCACCTTTTAGATTGTGTTCATTCAAATTCTGGCGACGTTTTGCGAATTCTAAAGGGCGGGAAAGAATGTATTTTTCGCGAGTTTTAATTTGCACTGAAAGCTATCTTGATTTTTTCAAGGAGCAAAATATATATTATTATACATACGAGTACATGATATGTAAGTATTTTTGCTTAAAAGTTATGTTTTTTTTTAATTAATATTTTGAATCCTAATTTTTAAGATACTTTTGTATTATAATATAAAAACATTGCGATTAGTGTATGACTATTTAACAATGTTTTGAGTATGTCCAAATGATTCTTTTAGACATCTTACCTTACCGCCTATTAATTTTCAAATAATGATGTTCAATGTTGATATATCTGGACATTTATTTTTTTCCATTTTGTGATAAAAAATAAGTATCCTTTTTTACTCCTTACCTCTCCGGCTATCCTTGCAAAAAAATGTCAATCGGTTACTCTGTTGATACGGAAAGGAAACACAAACAAACACGCTTTCGCATTTATAATATAAGTATGGATGGATGGATATGAGTATTTATGATAGATATTTATCTATTTTTTATGAACTAAAACATTTCTTTGTGTTCACATGGTAGAACTGTCTCTGCACTATTTAGCCATTTTATTAAATAAAACGTATTATTCTATTTAAAAATCCACCTTAACAAATCACTAAAAACTCTGCCAGTTCAAGGAATTTTGTGGTTCTGCTTCATTTTAGAGCAGTATTATTCGTATATTTTTAAAGTTTATCAAAATTATAATCACAACAATCGTTTTACTTATAATGATGGTTTAGTGATCCCTAAAATTAGTAATGAATATAGCAGTAGAACATTGAATTTTATTGTACCTAGTATTTTTCATTTAATTCCTACTGACCTAAGGTTTATAAAACCTATGTAATTAAAAAAAATATAGAAATTAGCTTCTTTATCAAGAGTTATTATATTAACGTTCTATAAATAATGTGTTCAAATTTTATTTATATTTTTATTCATTTTTGACGATTTATTGGTATTTCTTTTTATTATTTTTGATTGAGCGGATACAATCTTACTACTGCTCCTTATTTTGACTGTAATTGTTCATGTAAAGATATTTGTTTTTTTTTAAATAGGATTAATATTATTGTAGGTAAACTTCACCAACAAGCCACAAAAAGTTACTTGGTGAGATTTTTGTATTTATTAGGTGTGCTTATTTTTTATGTTTCTTAATTTTTATTCATGAATAGGTTTATAATTAATGAATAAATAAAATAAATATATAATGGAGTACATCTTTTTTTTCTTTCAAAAACTTCGTGTTGGAAGAAAAAAAAGATGTACTCCATAGTAATCAGTGGATTTTAATACGACATTTATGTTGTTTAAGGGATAATGTCCGTTAAAACAATTTACTAACGCACATTTGGTTAAATAAATATTACCTGTGCATAAATTACGCGACATTCCTTCTTTTATTTTACTTAAAACGGTAACTGTTGTAAATGTCGTTTTCGCATACTCGTTACAGTAATAAATTTTAGAGTGCATTCTTTATTAAAACGGTATATTATATTTTAGATCGTGGCCGTTATAATGGCCCGCATATTGAACCACTTCTGCACCAGCTGAGAAGCCGGCGTCGTGTCGTGTCCACTCGACTATATTGTAGCCCTACCAATAAACTAGCGAAAGTATTCGCGTTCGTCGGTGAGAACGTTTACGTTTGATGTTTGATGATAATAAAAATACGTTTAAATTTTTATTCCACTTTTATTTATACATTTTTACCAGTGATAATAATAATAATGTATGGATAATTTATATAGCGCTATTTTTGTGAAAATCAACTCAAGGGCGCTGTACAATAAATAAATATCCCAACAGAGCGCATGGACTGTTGGGATTCTAGTTCCTCGTCTCCAATTATGATATATAACAATTATGATATATATGAGCTAGATAACAGAACGTCTTGCAGCTACAGAGCGCATGGACAATAAGAAATCTAGCCACTATTTACATTTTTTTTTTTTTTTTTTTTATTAAAAAATGAAGTTTAGAGTTTAAGTGATATTTTAAAAACGAAATAAAAATCAAATTTATAAAGCTGGAAGTTAGATAACAACAAGTCTTGCAGCTACTGAGCGCATGGACGGTTGAAATTCTAGACCCCGGTTTCGTTGACCGGGTTTCGTCGTGACCGACATCGTCAGACTAGTGGGAGACTAAACAAATTTCTATGCTATATACTAGTGCAAACAGGGGTTGTAAATCATGGTTTTGTATAATTATGGAAATAAAAGAGTTTAAATTAAAATCATTTAAGTATAAGGTAATAACAATTATATAAACTTCAGTTTTGTTTGAATGTATATAATAAAACTAGCAATATTTTGAGTTTGTCCAAATTTTTGTAGACAAGGACTGAATTCAACTCCCTGGGGAGCTGTTTATATTAATACACTACAACAGAGATGAAGAACATTTAAGAGAAGGTAATATGGAAGTCTAGGCATCTACAGGGCCTATGACCTGTCAATGGCTAAACATTAACAGATGAAATAATTGAAGGAATATGGATGTTCAAATATAGGCAGAATAGTGAATGTTACACAGTGTGTAAAGTGGCCACTTAAACCAGCCATTGACAGGTCATAAGCCCTGTAGATGCCTAGACTTCCATATTACCTTCTCTTAAATGTTCTTCATCTCTGTTGTAGTGTATTAATAATAAAACTAGTATAAATTTTATAATTTTATGAAGTTTTTTAATGAAAATGTATTTGAATTGTTTGTTTTTAAATTTAATTAAAACTATAACAGGGGCCGCTGGTTGGTAGTTCCGTCGACAGCTATGTCCCCCGGGCCCGAGGTAATTAAGAGATTCTCTGAAATAAAAAAATCGAAGCGACGAAACCCGGTCACTGGTAAAAGTTTATAAAAAAAGTTAAATAAAACTATATACGTATTTTTGTTATTTTAATTAAAATGCAGTTCTATCAAGAAATGTCAGTAGAAAAATTTAATTTTATATACGTCAAAAGAGACCAACGTCTCTGGGTATGAACTAAAAAAATTTTGTGCTGTCTCCCATCTAAGGGATGTAGTGTTGCCATTAAAGGATTATTAGTACCATGTTAACCTATCACAATACCAAGGCGTAAGGGTTAGACAGGCAACACTGCATCCCTTAGATGGGAAACAGCACAAAATATAAATTATGTTTATACCCAGAGACATTGGGTACCTATAACATGGTACTAATAATCAAAACATGAAATCAAGTATGAAACGCCTACACACAAACAAACTCAGGCTCTCTCGGGGCATGGATGCATGAGGGAATATCAGCATCGCTTTGGGCTGCGAGACGATAGTTGCTGCCCATGTGATGGCATCATTGACCGAATGTCGATCATCTTTTAATATACTGCCCAGATGGGAGCTTGAATGCAAACTCAACACTCGGATGGCTGCAACAAATAACCTAGCTGAGCTTCTGAACCGCGATGATACGCAAAAAAAGACAGATCTATTAATTACAGGGACGATCAAGCAGGCTTAAGTAAGGTATTTAATGGTGATAATGGTATAAATAAGGTATTTAATGGTGCTCTTTTTGTTTTTGTCTCAAAAATTTACAATTTTATGACTATTTTTATGTTCATGTAATATTTAAAGTGTTATTTTATTTATTCTCATTTTGCTTTTATTTTTAATATTATTATCTGCGGTAGAAGAAAATTAAAGCATAATAAATACAATTTCAAGATAAGTATATTCGATAAAACCTTGCGTAAACCAAAAACAAGGTTTAAATAACTTAATAAAAATAAAAGCTAAATCATTTCAGTGTAGCTTGGTTAAATTGAAATAGCTTAAATAAGCGTTATTGATTGCATTATTATGGAATTAATATTTTGGTGACTTATCTGAAAAGTGTCGGAGTTAAGTCATTTGTCAAAATAAGAACAACAATAATCTAAATTCATGTTATTAAATTTATGAAAAATCCCTTTGTGAAAGTGGATTTTTGTTTCTGAATTCAATATAATATATAATACAAACAAACACAGTTTTTGGTAGCATTTATGTAATTCCAAAATGGTCATAAAAAAATGACAATATCCGTCCTAAAACTTCTAAAACTTAACCAAACACGCAGTTAAAGTTTTTTTTTAAATGTATAAGGGAAGGATAAGCGATAAAAAGACATATATGTTCAGTCATTTTTTTAGTGAATTTAAAAACGATCTAATATGAATTGGATCTTTTCGGATAGAAACGGTAACAATGAATGTGTTTTTTACTAAGCTCCATAATAGTTTTTGTCCAAAAATTCGTTAGTCTCTTTAATTTTTGGTATGGTAAGTCCCCAATGAAAAGTGTATTATGTAGTTAGTAGGGTGGATGTGACTAGATGCTCAGTATTTGCATACAAGTCCCTCAGAATACCGTCAAGCTGTCCCCTCTCGACACTTCCTGCTTGAACGCCTCCAAATAACGACCAACCACTTGATTTTCATCTACCTATGTACAATTTAATCATATTAACACGTTAAGGAAAGAAAGGAGGCTACAACCACGCGTGAGGTATTTTATTCAATGCGAAAATCACGTTTTTCCTAGATAGATGTATTAATAATATCTTGAGCGACACGACATCCGTCCGGCTTCAATGTTTACCTCAAAAATAATTATTCAATCAGTTCACTTCACAAATTTATATAAAAATCGTGGACGGGAAAATCAATGAAGACTAATCATGTTTGTGTGACAAAACAAATACACATACTTATTTATTTATATTTTTATTGGCTTAATTGTGTTATTTCTATTAATATAAAGGAAAATAAATGAAGTTACCATCTTTGTTAGACTTTTTATAACGTTTTTTAGCGTTTTCACTCTATTTTGGTATGATTATTTGGTATCACGTTTTACATAATATAGGAATAATAGTTTGTTTAAACTGTACTTCACTTCTTTTTTTAAACGTACTTTTATAGTATTTTTTAATGCTTTAAAACATCACTAAATGCCATTAGTAATGCCCGCAGATACTTGTTTGCCTATTTCACACACATCTCCTAGGCGAATGTATGTTAAACTATATACGATAGATGCACAAATGCCGAGATCCGTATATTATGTAACGCTAATATAAGCATTCTCAACACAATCGTGAAAGGAGCTCTGTGTTGGTTTGGGCATGTAGAGCGAATGGACAGCGAAAGAACGGCTAAAATAGATTTAGAATGCGAATGTTGACGGATGTAAAAACAGAGGAAGACCGAGAAAGACACGACATGATCAAATTCAACAAACACTTAAATAACTCGCTTTTTGAAAATGGGAATCAAGTTGGGGTAGAGTGGAATTCGAACCACGGACACTAGCCACGGCCGAGACACTAGCCGAGACACTAGCCACGGGTCCACAACCCGATTCTTCTATCCTCTCTGCCAACCCTTACTGGGAAACGGCAAAATGGTTTATTTTTATTATTGAAGTAAATTCAACACTGAAATGTGCGTGAAATATGTACTTATAGCCATTGAATTTTGAAAAAAAAAAATTGTTTAGTTTTGATCATATTTATTGTTTTATTTATATTCCATTTATAATCATTACAAATATGTGAAACTTGGCAGTTGAAGTGACAGAAGCAATTTCCCTGGTAACGAGAAATATCGAAACAGTTAAGGAATGTCGCCAGATACCTGACCTGACAGATGTCGAATCGAATATCTACCGAGGGTGATAAACTCCTCAATATGTGGGTATACGATATACGTAAATTAATGTCGGGGGTCCTTCTGCTGAAATAATCTGCAAAAATATGACACTTAATTGTAGCGAATGTTTGACAGTATTATAAAACAAACTAATGATAAAGAAAGCTGTGTTTTTTTAAACTGTATTTTTCATTATTTTTACACGCAGTTTTCAGTTTTTGTCTTTAAAAAAACGTTTCAGTTTCTAAAAACTTTAGTGTAAACGCCTATGTTCTTATTTATTTGTGTAAGCAATTGACGGATATTGTCAATTAGGTAAACTAGAGCCCGTTTTACTATGGTAACGTAACATTTAAGTAAAATCAAATTTTCTGTTTAAAAAATAGAATATGCATATAGTTTTTCTAAACATGTTCAATTACAGGTTATCGACGAAGATGGTTTAAATGTTTATACAAATATACTTATTTTCGCGCATAAATGTAGATTTTACATTATACCGTCTCGATATGTACTAATGAAGATAGCGTTTTTTATCGCAGCCCAGATGCATTATAAATAAAGCCGAATTTAAAAAATGTCTCATATTTAGTGAACACTGTTAAAATAAAATAGGACAATATTTATTAGTTAATTATACATTGTTGAAAATGTAGCTTTCAAGCCGGTTGGTAATTTTTATTTGTAAAAACGGTTAAAAACATAGCATATACGTATATATAGGTGCACATAAATTAAATATAAACTTAAATGCGTAGTGTTTGAAAGTATCTGAACATTTTATTAATTTTCTTTGTATATTAAATCTTCTTTGTTAATTCTCACATGTAAAATATTTTTTTAAACGTATATCGTTAAGTGTCCTCGGCACGGGTAACTTCAGTGAGGTCACATTATGTTTATTAGTAGTCTTAAAAATGACTAAGTAAATAAATATTTATTTTAATACAATGAATAACCACAAAGTAACCAATAACCGCCAAACCCAAGGATGAATGTACTTATTGATAATGAAACCATAGAAAAGGTTAATGAAATAAAATATTTGGGGATAATACTTGATTCAAAATTGACATTTAATGCAAATTTTGAACACGTTAATAAAAAAATATCAAAAAAATATTTTTCCTTGGTAGATTGAGAAATAAATTAAATAAAGATACTGCAGAACTAATTTACAAAACAATCATTCTTCCACATATAGATTACTGCTCAACAATATTATTTTTAGCAAACGAAGGAAATTTAAATAAACTAGAAATTTTACAAAATAAAGCGATGAGAATAGTTCTTAAGAAAAATAAATATAGCAATGTAAAAAAAATGAGAGATGAACTAAAATGGTTATTTGTAAGAAGGAGACTTAAATTTAATATGTTGATATTTATACATAAATTTTTTCACGATAAATTACCAAAATATTTTAAGGATAAAGTTGTCTTAAACAAAAATTGTCATGAATATGCTACTAGACAAAAGGATAAAATAAGACTACCATTATTGAAA
The DNA here is from genome assembly GCF_059751315.1 of Micrasema longulum. Classification (NCBI taxonomy): domain Eukaryota; kingdom Metazoa; phylum Arthropoda; class Insecta; order Trichoptera; family Brachycentridae; genus Micrasema; species Micrasema longulum. The sequence goes on from NW_028278293.1 coordinate 92,026, forward strand.
AGAGCTGAGTCGCAAAATTGTTTGATGTATAAGGGTTTAAAAATGTATGATGAGATGCCTGAATGTATGAAGAATGAAAAGTGTCTGAAAGAATTTAAAAATAAATGTATAAGTTACTGTAAGGAAATGTAAATATATATAGATGATGTAAATGTACATAATAGTTTATATTAGTTTTAATATAAGCTAACTTAAGAAATAAATAAAAAAAAATAAAAAAAGTTAGTGCTTCAAATATAAATTTAATACCTACTGTGCTTTAAATAAATAGCAAGATATCAGTGTTGTTCTATCTGCCCAATAAATTCACAGTTCTAAAATCTGTTACTAACTAATTTCATCCGTCAATTTTTGAATAGTTATTAGAATCAATAATTCCGCCAACGTACACGTATATGCATACGTCATACGTATATTGAAAGGTCAAATAAAATCAATTTGAATATCTAATACTCGCGTATACGAAATCTTTTTATACCATTACCAATTTACCAGTTTAAGACATTTCCTCTCTAAATATGTCTCATAATGTGTATACTAGTGACTTATGCGTCTTTGCTTACCATTGTTTTTATGGACCTTGATAATCTGTTGTGCTTTTTTTATCATGTTATTGTAGTTACCTGATCATATAATTAATGTACATAGTAATTGGCAGAAGTCCTGTATTGTTCATTGAACATTTAAAAATATATATACAGGCTGTTATTTTAATATTGCAAGCAGTTTTTGTTAGAATGTCTATATGTACCTTAAACTCTTTTTTATGCGTTGTTTTTCGCTTAAAAAATCACCGAAGTATTAAATCGGTTGACCGCAGTTTAATGTGTGTTTGAGTTATTCCAGTCTAAACCCCTACTCCAAAAATGTTTTTTTTTACAAGTAAATAGTATTGTTGAATAGTTTTGGTGATAAGTCCGTATCTGTCAGCATGTCACCACAGAACAAATCTATCCGAGGAATGTCGTACCCCGCGTTACTGGATCACTCAAACTAATTATTGTTTCCTGTGATCCTGTTTCCTGGGGGTTATTGTGGGGTTAGGGGGCTGTTACAAACTATCCCTCTATTCCTGTATAACGAAAGATATCTGCAGACAATAATGATGCTAAAATTATCGAGTAAAAATTACATTTTATTGCGAGCATAATCGATTGTTGTACAAATCTACGTAGTCTTTAAATCAAATTTGAAAACAACGGAAATATGTTGTTAGATAAAACTATTTCTGAAACATCATCATAGTAGATAAAAATAAAATGCCACACGCTTATATTAAAGCATGGGTGCTTTTTAATCATTTGAATTAATTCATCTTCCTAAATATTTTTTTTGAACAGTAATTATAATTTTTTTCATGTACATATAAAACAAAAGGACAAATATTATAAATGAGGACAACAAGTAAATACAATAAGCATAGAAAAAGAATAAATGATTTCAATGTTGTGTTGTAAATACTAAATACTAGGTATGATTATTATCACAGAACGAAATAAATATGAATTATACTAAAACGTTTCTCAAATTGACATATACTTCGGATCTTCAAAAGATCGCATTTTAACTGCATTTACATAATTTTTTTTCAATATTATTTAAATATCATGTTTTAAAAACCTCAAATAACAACAACCAAAATTTAAATTAAAAAAACAACCAAAATTTTTTTTCAGGAGAATGTTTAAACTGAATACCGCGGTCTTATTATTGGTTGTATGTCATTTTATGAAATAAAATCATAGGTTTGCTTTAAGTGTATTGTGTATTGTAGAAATTGATAATTTTATAAATATTGTACAAATATTTAAATATTAAATAAAATCTTAGTGCGACATTTTCTGTTTTTAGGCAATATTTGGACGTCTGTGAGAATTTTTTTGAACCCGAGTAAAAACCGCGTTCTTTATAAATCAATTGTATAATTGTTTTTCTCTTTATTTCGTCTATTTTTTTCTCTCATGTATATTCGAAATTATATATCTTCAAATTACTAAAAAACTCTAACAGTGTAAGTCACTCTTTAAGCACAAGAGCTAGTCTCTTTTTTGGAAGTTACGGTTATAAGATTAACTAAATATATAAAAGTAGAGTGTCGGGTTGTGGTCCCGTGGCTAGTGTCTCGGACTCACAGACCAAAGGTCCGTGGTTCGAATCCCACTCTACCCCAACTTGATTCCATTTTCTAATAGTGAGTTATTTACAACTCGTTGAGAATGGCCCTCAAAATTAAATATTTGGGTAAATCATAAGAACGCAAATATTTCTTTTTTTAAAAAAAAAAAAAAAACAGAAAAAAACATGTATGTTTAAAATTCTCAACTGACTCTTTAAATAAAATTAAATATCCCAACTCGAAACCATACCGATAACCATAGAACAAACTATGGTTTTCATTCCCCTATGCCCAGAATTCTTAGGTCTGCCAACAAAAATACCAGTCTTGATTTCTTTGATAACAAGTTGTCTTCTTTCAAACGATCACTGAATCAAATTCAATTATAAACACCTCTCTCCCGCTTTCACTCCCACAAAGTCTACTATAAACCATCGAGTCTTTTTACTTTTTTTATAATAATTTTCTATTTATAAATGTGTCCATAAAAATACCCATATAAATAAATAAATAAATAAACAATTTAAAAAATGTATTATTTTACGTAACTATATTTATTACTAAAAGGTAAAAATAAAATTTATTAGTTTTAATAGGTTTTTAACTAATTACAGGTATCTTATACATAATCTGGCAAAATAATTGGGGCAATGGGTTTTTGCGGTTTAAATACTTTTTCTGGAATAAAGCCTAAGTAATTAGTTAAAAGCAACACTAAAAAAATTGAACCCCTTTTTCCACAACTGTGGCTTGAAACCCTTGTCCTGAACACAGTCGTAATTATATCCTTAGGAAAAAGGATAGCGACTAGTAATGATAATTCGCTGTGGTTTTTATTATTTTACGAATTATAAATTTTGCATTTCTATCTTTTTTTATTTATTTTCTGAAGTATACATATATTTTATCAGGGGGAAAAACTCTTAAAACGACATGACTAAGAGTAAAACACTACACTCTGTTCCAATACCTACCCCAAAAAAAGAAATAAGAATTATCTTGAGTGGAATACGCCGGGGGTAGGCGGTGTCGAGGTATTTATATGTCGAGTTAATTTCTTTACCCATTGCACGGAGGGAAATTGCTAAGCCGATAACACGGGGTCGAAAATAAAACGAAACATTGAGAGGAATACTCGAGACACTGCCTCGGGCTGCTCGAGGGAATAAAGTGCAGGGATACGACTGACTTCTGAAGTCAAATATCAACAGTCTTATGTTATAAATATTTCGTTTTGATAATCATAGTAAGTATAATTATCTTGATTAATTGTGGGACTAATAATCCAAATGATATGGCGAAGAATTATGATGCTAATTTGCAGGAGACTAATTTGCAAGAGACGGTCCAGACATCGAATTTAATTAAATAATTAGTAAAAAATATGGTTTCTGGATTTAGGTAGACAAAAATTGGAAAACTTATTCAAAAACATTCTAAAGTAATAAATAATAATAACATTATTATCTACCTTTCGTTACAAATACAAGAGTTACTAGATACTCCACCAGGGTGGATTTTATTGTGGGTTTTATTTTTTTGCAGCAGCAAAAAATAAAAAAGTAAATACAATCTTCGGTCAAAGAGGATTGACCTACTACTCGCTTAAATTGTAAAATCTACTTCCCTTATCCATAAGGACAATTATTAAGTTCTCAAAATATAACATTGCTATTAAGAAATGGATAATGGAGGTGGGTTGCGCACGGATCGATGAGTGGATCAAGCCAAATAGGTAAAATGTCTGCACTGTTTGTGATTTTTTTTTAATTGCTCTGTATAAATTGATGTTTTTTGTGAATATTTTTGTTTATTGTGTTAACTTTAATTAGGTTAATAGGAGTAAGGACTTTTTTTATTGTTATTATTATGTTAACTTTGTTAAATAGCTAATCTTAGGCATGTTTTACATTTTGTAAAATGTTTCCCGCGGTACGGGACAACCCCAGTGAGGGAACATTATTCTGTATAAAAAAAATACAAACAATGTAAAAGTATAAATAAATAAATAAAAATGGTATATTTATTATATTGTACAACTCTATAATAAATTAACTAGTAGGTAGTCAAGTTATTGTTTATTTTTGCATAAAAATGTCTGCCTGAAAACTGGATGTACCTAGTTGGGCAGACTAGACATGATCAAGAGAAATATATTACCTTAGTATGTATGTGGTAGATAAAGACATTATAATTTTTTGTTAATAAACTGTGATTATATTATTATTATTATTATATTTATTGCATTCATTTGATTATTTTTTTATCATAATGAGGACGTTCAGTGTTTTTTTTGTTGTTTTTATTTTTTAGTGGACTACTATCAGCACTTCGATTTTTTAAAGTTTTGTATTTCTGAAATCACTCCGCGTGTGACGTCTCTCGTTCTCTTCCGCTTTTTTTTGCCAGTACTGCCGATTGGTCCATTAACCGTAAGTAAACAGGAAATCTATCACAGCTCTCTTACAATTTTATCATTGGTTGATTAATATAAACTAGAGTCGTCGTTCGATTTTATTAAAATATTTCTTATTATTTTTGTTGTTCATTTTCAAGAAACTTTTCGCGTACAATTTAATGCCTTAACTTTTACCGCGCGAAAGAACACATTTATTTTATCCAATTTTCCGTAGGGCTGAAGTTCCTCATCACGGTGCACACATAATGCTAGGTGTTGTTTCAGATAGTGATATGGAATATTTATTTATTTAATTATTTGTTCTTTTACAGTTTACATATGACTTAACAAATTACAACAGGGATAAAGAATACCTTAAATAAGAGAATATGGAAGTCTAGGCATTTACAGGGCTTATGACCTGTCATTGGCTGGTTTTAGTGGCAACTTTCACACTGTGTAACATTTACCATTGTGCCTATGTTTGAACATCTATATTTTTTCAATTCTTCCATCTGTTGATTTTAGTGAAGTTAAAGAGCTGAAACCTTTATCGTTGTAAAGAGATTCATCAGACTGAATTATATTACATACTAGACAACGCCTGAAAACAATTTTCCAATTTTTAAACTTCTTCTTGGACCAGTTGGTTTCATTACAATATTTGAGTTTGTCCAAATGTTCGTAGATAAAATACTGGATTTCACTCCCTCGACTTGTTTTGCATTCATGATAATGTTTCCTTACTGATAATTTTTTTCATAATTACTATTTTTTGTTGTTTTTTTAATAAAATAACATATACATTACAAACTAAAATTCTAGACGTACATATTATGAAAAGACCAAAAAAAGAGACTCTTTTTAAAGTAGTGGGAGAATCCTGCTCCTGCCGAAAATTTATGAAAAACCTTAAAAATATTAAATACTCTTAGTCATTGATACTGAAATTGATCAAATCTGTACAAATACGGTTTAGTTTTTCTTTATTTAGGGGTTGTTTATCGTTTGCAGAAACGTATTTAATAATTTGTGCGTAGACGCAATTTCAATAAATAAAAGAATGTTAATGTAACAATATGTAGCATGTGACGTTTCATCCAGTTTAGTATCAATTGTCACATCTCATTTTGGCATTTCATTGTTTTGCCATAGGGGTGAATATTGCCCCCCCTGCACCACCCACCCTGTTCTTCCCACCCCTCCCTGAGTTGCGAGGTACAGGTCTTCTTGATTAAAAATACCACCAACGTTTTTATTGCGGATAATCCTGATTGGTGGAAGAGATTTCGAATTAGGAACTCCCTCAAATTATACCGTTTCCCGCCCAATTCCGAATTTATTTTATTTCGTCAGGGATAATATTGAGGTATTCTATGGTACTGAATAGATTTAGATTAGTTATAAGTACTTAGAACTTATCCCGTAATTAATAAATATTAAGTAAATTACACCGGATTCAGGATTTTCACCTGAGTGGAACCATCGAGTCAAAATCACTTGGAGATTCTCGTTTTATTTCACACAGATAACTGTATTCTCTATTCACCCGGACATGGGCATTAATAACAAAATCAATGTAAGAGTATAAATAAAATAAAATGCGTAAATTGCAAGGCATGGCTCTTAAGAAAATCCACTAGGACCTTTTCTTGGAAAAAAATAGTAAAAAATATTTTCGAAAGTGTATTTATTAATTTGTTTTGTTAATTTCCCTTTAAAAAAAAACGGCATGGCCCACGTTTGAACGTTGAAGTATTAGTGGGCATTTTTCTAAATTGCGGTCTTTTCATTAGATTTAATATGTTTGAGATGATGTTGTTTAAGAAAATTTTTAATGTACTGTACCTTAGGAAAAATAATGTTTTTTTGTTTGGACTATATTTTGTATTTATTTTATGGAACTCAACAAACCATCAGCCGCTACAAAACGGAAATTAGCGAAGCTAGACTTTTTCCGATCAAAGCTGGTAGGGGACGTCTTGAACGAAGTCGCAACCGACATCAAATAGTTTCATAAATCCAACTAATTTTATCACATCGGCTAAATTTATTCAGTATTATTAATATTTTGTAATTGCATATTCAACCATCTAGTATAGCTAAGTATGATTCTCAAATTTGAATTAAGCTCCATGTTATATGTAAGCGAATCTTTTCATTTAAACACACGTAACCCATACAAAATAAATCTTAATTTAATCGAATCAATCTTTCACGAAAATCATCCACTTCAATTTCAATCGGGTTGTAGTCCTGTGGCTAGTATCTCGGACTCACGGCTCAAAGGTCCGTGGTTCGAATTCCACTCTACCCCAACTTGATTCCCATTTTCTAATAGTGAATTATTTACAACTCGTTAAAAATGGCCGTCAAAATTAAATGTTTGGGTAAATCCATACATAATATTTAGTTATAAAAAAAATAAATATTTTTAAACTTGTTTGTTCTTAATACGTACGTTTTTTTAATGTTAAAAGCCGCATTTTTGTCTCGAATTGAGTTTCAGTAACTCTTGGAAATGCAATCAATTTCAGTTCAGTGCCGAAAATTGGTGTTATAAAAAATAATACAACTGTTATGTTTGCAAAAGAATGAAAAGGGTACAATTAAGTTAAGTTAATTAATTTAATTGAAAGCAAATATATTAGATACTGTCCATCCTAAGTATAGTAAATGCCTGTTCTGAGGTTGACAGCATTTCATTATTCTCAAATATACAGCATATTTAGTCTTAGTAATTTATAAATTTGTTTAAATATGGAAATCTTATAAAAGATTTAATAATAATTTTTAAAACGAAAATTTCACAAAAATGATGAAACTAAAAACCTAAACTGTCGGAGTGTATGAAATTAAAAAAAAAAACCAAAAAAAACTCCACGAAGGTACAAACAGATGGAAAATTAGTTTAATCTAATGATATACCATATTGACCATATTGAGTATGTCTAACACCGTTTTCCATGAAAAGTGGCATGGTTGCTCGGATTACAAAAGGGTAATTATTTCTATTTTTTTTAAAAAAAATCTCTTAATCTGTCTTCATTGGAGAGACGTAGAACTGAGATGGACCTTATATGCATTTTCAAAATACTTAATGCTATAAGTGATGTCCCATCTCTGTTGCAATCGTTTTTTTTTCATGTTCCCAACCATGTCACCAGAAGTCAAAATCTGCTATTTATAAAATCTTCTAAGAGTAACTTTTGTTTTTATGCCCAGAATGTATAGATTAGTCAATTCAACACACGACTTGGAATTCTTTGGGATAGATCTTCCGGCTTTTAGTAGATATCTTCGCGACTAAACAGTGTGGGATGAAGTTGGATTGGCATGGTTTCGCTCGAAGTCTTATGTCTTTTGTTTTTATGAATATATTGTATACCATTATTGTTTTGCCCTTGTTTGTCTTTGCTACATAGTTTTATGTTCTTTTTGTTAAGTTTCTTGCATTTATGTTTCTTCATGTTACTGTTGTAATTGGCTTAGGCCGTATATATAATAAATAAATATACAATAATATATGAAATTTGACCGAATTACTTTTTTTTTAAATATGACACACTGACAAAAAAAAGTTTATCGTAATGCATTGTCATTCGTTTGTATTATATGATTTATAAATCAAATGTTTTAGAAATATATAGAAAAATTATTTCTACATTATCTTACTATATTTCTAGACAACCGTATTGAGAAATTGCGAGAGTGGATAAATTGGCTTTTTGCTAATTTTTTATTGTGGTGACCGCATACATATACATATTAATTATTGGAAAGAATGCAACATCCATAACTGCATTGGCTTTTGAAATATTTTTTTTGAAAGTAAGTGTTTTTTTTTTGTTTTGGATAATGGTATTACAGAAATAGTAGAATCTCTGTAAGTGGGTTTCAACCCCTTTGAGCAAGCAAGACAAAGTCATTTAAGTGAGGGTTGATTGATGATGTTACAAAATAATTTAAATTTAAATATTTAACTTCGGGTTGTCATTCTACATTCTCTCAAACCTCCTGTCGGATAATTAACTAACTTCGTTTTACTGTGCCTGAGTGTCTCGGTACTCTAGGGATTACGTGATTTTTTTCAAGCAATTTCAGGTATTTTCGTTTTTATTTCTCAATTACAAGTTACACAGTAAAGAGAAAAATAACATATTATATAAGACATGAGAAAAAAAAGAGCTCGTAAGAAGGATGAGGAAATAGAGTGGAGGAGTGGAGGAGAGAGATTTTCATTATATAGTTGACCAATTCAAAATTTTGATATTATAATACAATACACATAATTGAAGGAACATAAACTTATTACACACTGACAAATGTTTCATTTTACAGTGTTTCAAAAAGTTTTTTTTGAAGTCACAAAATTTTGTATTAAATATATCTAAATGGGGACAAAGTAAATTAAATTTGGAGCAGCTACGATAAATAAACGAGTTTTGAACATAATTTTTTTTGGGCAATGAATTATAAAAAAAATGAACTTGTCGTGTTGACTTTACGGGACCGTATATGTTGACTTGTTCAATTATTTATAAAAGGGTTCGCCGCTAGATTGCTAAATATTACTAATAAAAATCTCTTCGAATACAATGTTTTAAGTATGTCCAAATGTTGGCAGACAGGCTGGATTTCCTCCCTAGGGAGTCATTCAGATCTAAATCTGTTGCAATAGAGAGGGAAAACATTTTGGAAATGGGAATATTGATGTCTAGGCGTTTACAGGGCTTATGACCTGTTTTTGGCTGGTTTAAGTGGCCACTCTACAGTTTGTGTACAATTTATCATTCTGCCTATATTTGAACATCCACGTTTCCTTAATTCTTTCAGCGGTTGACTTTTGTGAAGTAAAAGAGCTGAAACCTTTATCATGTGGGTGAGAATTATCCGGCTGAACCTATTCACCTACGAGGCAACGCCTGAACACAATTTTCCTGTTTTTATACTTCTTCTTTTACCAGTTTCTGAGTTCAATAATATATTGAGTATGTCCAAATGTTTGCAGACAGGCTGTAAATCCTCCCTAAGGTAAAACTTTAATCATTCCATTTCCGCACATAATGATGCATAGGGCACTGCATTGGTATGCCAATTGCAGAATATCTTGATTATTTTTTTTACATAAAGGCTAGATGATTAGTCTTACGCCTCAGGTAACAGTCCATAGACTATGAAATATTGTATTGTAAAAACACCCTTTTTGAAATAAATATTCCATATCATTCATGCTGGAAATCGAACCTGAGACCTCTTGCATGGTAGGCAAAAGCGCTGCCCATTACACCACGAGGCAGACCTATCCTATATCTAACATACAGGATTACAATTATTTAAAAACAGTGTATTGAAAACCTTTGAACAAAACTCCCGTTGATTTTATTATAATAAGAAGGTACTTACCTTTTTTTATCCTACATTGCAATGCATTGCATATTTTAATAGATTTTTTAAATTCAATTTCTATACTGAAATTTTTATTACTGTTAATACCGCTTTAACTTTAAATTACTTTGAGAATTGTATTCAAAAAGAATATATTTGTTTTCTTACCGTACAATGCTACTTTTTTTGAAGTTGTTTTTTTTTTTAATGAACTCCAAATTATTTTTTCACTTTCCTTAATTGTTGCTTCTCATCTTTTTCCCATTTTGAAAATGTTTTTTTGCATTCGAACATTATTTTATTATCATTTATTTAAAATCCTTATTTTTAAATACTTTTAGTAAGTTTTTAATATTATTTACATTTGTGTAAATACTGACACTTTTAACATGTTTTTTTTTTTACAATTGTTATTTAGATACTTTAAATATTGTTTATTACTGTTATTACTTTGAACATATTTTTAATGGCATGTTTTTATTGATTTTAATTTTAATTTAATCTTTAAACTACATTCAATTATGCTTTTTTCCCTTGTAATATTATCGTACTTGAAATAATAAAAAATGTTAAGTGATAACATTAGCATGTAATATAATATGGAAACTTTGGTCCATTAGAATAAGGTCTAATTTTGTATACTGTAAAACTATGTAATTGTATTGTATGTTTCCTGAATAAAAGAAAATAAACTATTTAAAAAGGGATTTTATGAATCTTGGGCGACATTAGAGTATCTACCCTACCTTCATATTTAGGGTAAATGTTTTCTTGGCTTTCTCCTTTGATTAAAGATAACGTTCAAAGATGGCACCACCGTCGCACCACCATGGCAATTATCGTTCATCCGCGCTGGTTGTTGTCTTAACTTACTATTAAGCCGTTATTAATGATGTACGGTTCGAGTCCCCGCTTCCTCTAATTATCACGGAGATTATTTAAAGTTTTTGCGGAGCAGATTAGCGACATCATTTGTCATTCGGCCAAAGTGAGAATCGAGTTACGTTTTTGTAATGAGCGAGACTCCGCAGCTAAAGTCTAAAGTTGGAAGGGTAACAAGCTGATTGGCTCGGCTAATCAGTACACGATTGATGGAAAGGGTTTAACACTCCAGCAAAAAATAGAGGTAACGCCGTCAGTTGTAATAGATACCTAACGAAAAATTTGATGAAGTTAGTGAAATTCAATATTTAGGTGTAATGGAGGACTCGAAACATTCATGGCATTAAAACACTAAGGTACTAAAGAAAAAGATTACTTTTTTTTTAAGAATTAGAAAACTTTTTGTTGATATGGATTAAAGCAAAATTATTTACAACACAATTATTAAACCACACATTAACCATTAACTGATGTAGTAGGGTATTATTTTTATCAAACCTAAAAAATCAGAAATAATGAATTATATTACAAAATAAAGCCTTTGAAAAAAATAGATACACAAAGGTAAAGTCGATGTTCAGTGAATTATAATTACATACACATCGACACCTACGTATAATATAGTAATCGCTATACCTAAACGCGATTTTACGGGAGAAGGATTTAAAGTTATTTTTGTCCAGTATAATTCTTATTGTGGACTTATTATCGAAAAAAATGGTAAAGCATATTTATTTGTATGTCGTTTTTCATATAAGATTACTAAAAATTAATAATAACGTATCCACAACTTTATGAGGCCAGGAGTCCTGTGTTGAGTTGGGATACAACAAAATTGAATACAATGTCATGATATTTGTGTATAACATTATTAATTCTAAAAAACCACAGAATTAAAAAATATACATTAGCAGTCAACTTAAACATGATCATAATACCAGAGAAAAGGTAAACATTTTACTCATATTTATATTTAGGAATATAGGAAAAAGCATTAAAATATTAAGCATGAATATTTCAGATTAACCAAAATAACCATATACAAAACAGTTATACGTACTATATTGTCATATGGGTGTGAGGCGTTAACACTGACAGTAAAGATGGCTGAAATGCTGGACACTTTTGAACGAAAAGTACTCAGAAGAATCTGCGGACCAGTGAGAGAGAATAATCAGTGGTGCATTCGGTATGACGAATAACTGTACAATATATACCAGGCCCCGAGCATCTCGGCACATATGAAGATGCTTAGATTACGATTGGCCGGACATGTACAGCGAATGCCTAACTCGCGTGTCCCTAAAACAGTAATGAGCGGACACCCAGGAGGAAAGAGATTAGTGGGAAGACCCAGGATGAGATGGGAGGATGAAGTGAGAAAGGATGCAGCGCAGTTTCTCCAGGTGGTAAATTGGAAGACGGCGGCTGAGGACCGACAGAGTTGGAGGCGAAAGTTGCTGGAGGCCAAAGCTCGATATGGGCTTTGGCGCCATCGGAGAAATTTAAGATTATTCAAATCAAAATTCCAGGCATCTCAGAAAAATCTGTACCATGAACTATGATGGACTTGAAATGGTTAAATGAAGTGCCGAAAAAGACTAAGGTCTTTTGAAAAGAAGTAAAAAGGAAATCGAGTGAAGTTTTTTTTTATATATAAAAGAGAAATACTTGAGTTCTTATAATTTACTCAAAAATATATATATATTTAAATCTTATATATAATACAAAAAAAACGTTATGTAAAAAAAACGTTTATACAATAGGTACATTTAATATCATTTCCTTTTTATTTATGGATATAGCTACTCCAATGGCCCACAGACACGTTCCGGAGTGTCGGTGTATTATTTATTTTATACATAATAGTACATACTTTCACATAAATTGTCAAGTCACATCAAAATATTATAGGTGTAAAAATTTAAAAGAAATATAAAAAATTCACAAGAAATAAGAGAAAATATTTTAAAAGATACCTAAATGAATAAAATTAAAAAAGACTTTCAAGAAATTAAAATTATATTCTGATATACGCAACATATTCCTCAGCTTCCTGTCTATTCCTTTTAGTGATCCATTTATGGACTAGAGTTTTAAAAAACATTGTTTTTCATTTTGCTGACCGATATATCCATACTTAGAAAGTTGTATAGCTTGGGGGCCAGAAAATTATAGTGTCTTTGTCCGTAATATGTTTTTTTTTCTTTGGTAGTAAAAATATTGTTTTTTTGTCTTTGCCTAGTGTCGTAAATTTGTTTTCCGTTTTATATTTGTTAGGTTTTTGATTAAAGTGTCTCAAAACTATCTTTATGTATATTTGCCTTTTTTTTAAATTTATTTTTCAAAAATATTTACAAAATAGTCTTAAATTAAAGTCCTGCTGAGTTGCATACATACAACTTGTCAGCAGGTTCTTATAAATTACATCGATTATTTACACTTAACCTGCATTAACAATAATTTTACTTGAAAAACATTACATATTACATTATGAAAAAATAAAAACTATCACTAATACAAAAACTTTTTTCTAATATCCATAATTTGAGCAAACGTCTCACTCTTGTATTTAACTCAGCATTTTTAATATTGTTTCTTAACATGTACTATGTACTACTTATGTCTAGTACTGGAAATTCTGTAATAAGTCTATCTTTTGAGTATTGTTTGGGCTTTTTATTGGCTACTCTCGGTATTTAAATTTTAAACTACTATTTAAATTTTCAGACGATTTCATAAAAGTCGTAAATAACTTGTGCCGGAAAAATGAAAATCGGGTTTTGGTAGAATGGGATTTGAACCTCCACTAAAGTTAAGTTGAACTTAAAATGGGCCATTTTAAGCTCTCAAAAATCATTAGCTGTCCGTGTGATGGTGTAACACCCCAAGATATTCATCAATTGTTGATGTTTTGGAACACTTTTGCTCTATGCAATAGAGCTGAAGGGCTTCTTTAGCAAATTTAACTTATCTTTTTTTCATGCCACTGGTCCTTAGACTATTTGGCACCTTATTTAAAATAAATGATAATCAAAAACGGAACAACGTAAGTGTGTTGTGTTATTTTATGAAAATATTGATGGTAAGTTACCTGACAGCTAATTTAATCAAAAATCCCATATGCAAGCACCCCCCCCCTTCTCTGACGACATGATACTGAGAGATCTACATCCGAATTAAATGATAACACGGTGATACATCGTGGTGGAAACAGGCTCATACGTCAGCTGTCAACTGGGACGAGATAGCAGTTGTTTGTTGGTGATGTTGACTACTTAATTCTTTAGGATATCACAACTCGGCTGATAACGCCACAAAGCGAAGGGAGGTGAGGATTAATTGTTCTTGGGAATTGAGATTTTGTAAGATAAGCCGTCCACAACAGGTTTACATTAATCTTAAATAATGCTGAAAAAATAATTAACCCTTCTCGCGAAAGTAATTAACGCAGAAAATAATGACAAAAACTGTCAAAGACTTTTGAGTGTAGTTTAATTTATAGTCATTTATTTAGTTACGCCAAAAGGCCAATTTTTACAAAATATTTTATAGTTTATAAATGAAACATGTACGAGTGTACACATAAATATTTTTTACTATAACATTTTATCTTTCCAGGACGAAAAAAAACTCATTTGGGTTTGTACATAAAAAAATGTGACAGTACATGATATCAATTAAACACAATCCAATATAGCATGAGTTGCTAAAGCGTCAAACGCTCATCCATTTCTAGTCACCACATTTCAAAACCCTCTTTATACGCATAAAACAATATATCTTGATCCGGGCGTCGATTTGTTTATTTATAAATATACTACTGGACCGACAGATGTTGTCCTGCCCGACGTTGGCTTGCCTGCTATTATCTTGGAAAAATACTTTTCATCTAGGTACTTGTTTGTGATTAAATTCCAAAACTAAAAATTGTTGATATTAAAAAAGTATTGAATTTAAGTAGGTACTTTACTTATATTATGGTTGAATTCCAAAAAATTAAATAAATATTTTTTCGAATATGGCATTATTTTTGCAAACGCCAAACTCCGGTCGTCTCACCAACAAAGGGGTGTACTTATGTAGGAACACGATTTTTAAAAATGTATTGAATTTAATATTATTTTGGTGTCACCAAAAATCCAATAAAAAGAAATAAATGGGTACAAATTATAAGGAATTTAAGGAAAGAATGTGATTGAGATCCATCAAAAATAAACTTTTTTATGCACAAAAAAATAACATTTTAATTTTTTTTTGCAAATGCATTTTCTTCGAATACAACCCTGGTAGATCGATGAATAAAAAATTTATGCTCCTGACTTCTTTTTTACATATTAGATTGAACATTTTAATATTTACGAACATGCACAGCGCGAAGATTTATATTTCTCTGAAAACCGCACGTAAATCGGTTAAGCCGTTTAGGAGGAATACGGTGACATCACACGTACAGAGGAATTATATATACGAGTATATAAATATTGCATATACAAAAATACTTTTCACCGGGAAATCAGAGTATTACCAATGTATTTGAAAATTAATATAAAGCGTCCTCTGGTACATGGATCAGCCTGTTCTAAGATGGAGATTGTTTAAGTTTAAAATTATGTGTACACATATGTACATATAGTCATATTATTATGCACATTTTTATTTTTTTATTAAAAAATGATGTAAATAGGAGCCAGATTTCTTACAGTCCATGCGTTTTGTAGCTGCAAAACGTGCTGTAATCTAGCTCTTTTGTGTTATGATTGAAATAGATCATAATTGGAAACGAGTAACTAGAAACCCAACCGTCCATGCGCTCTGTAGATGCAAAACATGCTGGGATATTTATTTATTGTACAGCGTCCTTTAGATGATTTTCAAAAAAATAGCGATACATAAATTATCCAAATTTAATAATAATTGTTTGCTAAATACAAAGTATAGACAAACTTTTCCATAGTGAAAGAACATAACGTGAAAATTCGCCTATCGGCTATATTCTGCTAACGTATTCTACTGTTCTTTGGACGCATAGCCAGACGTGACCCAGAAAATCTAGAGAAAGTAGTAATCACGGGCAGTGTGCCAGGACGAAGAAGCAGAGACAGAGCTGCTGCTCGATGGATCGACCAGGTGAAAACCATGTCACGGGTAACCCTATATGGAGCTGTGGAGAGGGCACAGAGCCGTGAAGGGTGGAGACGCATAGTCAATAGAATGGCTGGGGAAAGTACAAACGATCACGACTCTCAGAACTCAACGGAAGAGAAGAAAAGTAAGAAAAGTATAATCATAAATATATAATGATGTAATTTTTTTTTAAATATTGGATTGTTTAAAAAAAAACTCAAATATGATGAATTGTGTTAATTTTTTTATTATAAATTTACATGATGTTATTTGAACAGAAATAATACAGAAATACAAAATATAAAATAAAGATTAACATGAAAATTCAAAATAAAACAAATAATTTGTGTACTTATTATAAAAAGACAATCATTTTTCATGGATAGTCATATAATAAAATTATTTTCGCATTTACATTTATTTTCTCATATCTCGCCTGGCCATATATTATAACATGTGAACCTAAAGTTTTTTTTAAAAATAAATACATTGTGACACATCAACAAAATCCCGATGGGTATACACATCGCACTTTACAACCCCTAAATAATATGCAATACATATACACACACTGGATAATTTAGAATATAAATGTTGCCCTTTTTTCTTACAGTAATTAAATGGGTCTCATTTTTCAACTTCCGGTTACTGGATCCATTAATTCCCTTCAACGCTTTAAGGGACAATGTAAAACACCTATCAACCGTAAGCATTAATTTTTATCACAACTTCTATAAATACAGACACCCGTTCCCAGAACAAATATTAGGGTCATCATAAACGGACAAGAGATGTCATTATATCGCAATCATAAATATTTCCTTTTAAGGACAATGCCCGTTCGGGGGTTCCGCAGGGACCAGCACTCGGGCCTTTGTTGCGATTCTTCTGACCTTTTCGCTAATGACTTTAAAATGTTATCTTTACCTTGATCTGTAATGGAGATCATCTATCACTTACCCTTGTTGTTTTGTGAATATTCCCATACTGACCCGTCTTGTTTCGAATTAAGTACAACGTCTGAATCACCTTTGAATTGTTATGCTAAATATTAATTGAGTCATATTTATAATGTAACTATTATAACAGCAAGCAAGAAAGAAAACTGCGATACTTACGAATGAGATATGTTCAAAGACATTAAAATTTATGAAAGGTTTAACCCTTGTTGCAGAGTGAAAATATTACGCAGCTAGCAGCTACCTATAAATGATTTATGTAATGCAAAAACATTGTGGTATTTGTAGTCAAATTAATTTTATTTTCAATATTTAATACCAGGTATGGTGTCGAGGTGTCCAAACGGATGAAGAATACAACTCTCTATGTGAAACATAACCAAAGCCGTGGGCGAGAAATAAACCAGCATCTTTGTATTGTATAGTGGTTGGCGCGTTTGTCTACCATTCTTGAAATCCTGGGTTCGATTACCAGCGGGTTGAACATGAAATATTAGTTTTAAACTTTCTTTAAACTATTTATTTATTTATTTATTTATTTATTTATTTATTTATTTATTTATTTATTTATTTATTTATTTATTTATTTATTTATTTATTTATTTATTTATTTATTTATTTATTTATTTATTTATTTATTTATTTATTTATTTATTTATTTATTTATTTATTTATTTATTTATTTATTTATTTATTTATTTATTTATTTATTTATTTATTTATTTATTTATTTATTTATTTATTTATTTATTTATTTATTTATTTATTTATTTATTTATTTATTTATTTATTTATTTATTTATTTATTTATTTATTTATTTATTTATTTATTTATTTATTTATTTATTTATTTATTTATTTATTTATTTATTTATTTATTTATTTATTTATTTATTTATTTATTTATTTATTTATTTATTTACTTATTTACTTATTTATTTATTTATTTATTTACTTATTTACTTATTTACTTATTTACTTATTTACTTATTTACTTATTTACTTATTTACTTATTTACTTATAAACTTATTTACTTATTTACTTATTTACTTATTTACTTATTTACTTATTTACTTATTTACTTATTTACTTATTTACTTATTTACTTATTTACTTATTTACTTATTTACTTATTTACTTATTTACTTATTTACTTATTTACTTATTTACTTATTTACTTATTTACTTATTTACTTATTTACTTATTTACTTATTTACTTATTTACTTATTTACTTATTTACTTATTTACTTATTTACTTATTTACTTATTTACTTATTTACTTATTTACTTATTTACTTATTTACTTATTTACTTAATTACTTAATTACTTAATTACTTACTTACTTACTTACTTACTTACTTACTTACTTACTTACTTACTTACTTACTTACTTACTTACTTACTTACTTACTTACTTACTTACTTACTTACTTACTTACTTACTTACTTACTTACTTACTTACTTACTTACTTACTTACTTACTTACTTACTTACTTACTTACTTACTTACTTACTTACTTACTTACTTACTTACTTACTTACTTACTTACTTACTTACTTACTTACTTATTTATTTATTTATTTATTTATTTATTTATTTATTTATTTATTTATTTATTTATTTATTTATTTATTTATTTATTTATTATTTATTTATTTATTTATTTATTTATTTATTTATTTATTTATTTATTTATTTATTTATTTATTTATTTATTTATTTATTTATTTTTTTTTTATTTTTTTATTTATTTATTTATTATTTCATTATTCCTGGACTAGCGCCTGAAGCATAGAACTGATCACCTTACTTTCATATAAGAGATGATCGTAACACGTATTTTGTATTAAACATGCAGTGCCCTATGCATGAAATGATGATGATGATTTTCTTATTGCTGAAGTCTTAAGATTCATAAAAACCAAAAATGTTAAATTACAGTCTATTTTAGAATTGACAGTCAATTATAAAACATCACTGTTTGATTCGGTGTTCAATTTACTCGTATATTATTTTTGATTTACTAGCAATAATCATAGTAATTATAACACCAACACAAACGTCGGCTATCATTCACAATTCAGCCAATATTCGAATTCTATATTTCTTCAATTTAAACAATACATTTCGAAAGTGTTAAATCCAATCATCATCATCAATGGCGCTACAGTCCGTCGTGGGCCCTGGCCTCCTCCAGAATTTGTGTCAATTCGTCCCTGCACCCTGCGGTTCTTCTCCAGTTCGTCAGGCCAATTGCTCTAATGTCACTTTCCACATTATCCAGCCATCTTAAATTTGGTCTGCCTCTCCTTCGTCTGCCTTCCGGAGTGGAAGATATTTTTTTTTGAGGTACGGCTATCATTTATTCTGTGCACATGGCCTAACCATTGTAATCTTCTTATTTTAGATGAATTGTGCAATGTTGGGTTTGCCATACAGTGCATCTAATTCATTATTTAACCGTCGCCTCCACACTCCGTTATGGTTGACGGCACTTAATATTTTTCATAACCCAGCATTCGGCACCATACGCAATGACCGGTCTGAGGAGAGTTTTGTAAATAATGGTCTTTGTTTTTCTAGTGAGCAATTTGGATCCCAGATATTTAAACAAGTCAAATCCAATACTTTTCTAAAAATATGCATTCGTAAAATATCGTTGACAAAAATGTTTTATACCCTTAATATGTCCAATACTATTGCTGCTTCAAAGAGCGATATATGTAGCTGGTATTTTTATTCACTGCTAACCCTTTGTGTGTCATTGTATTATTGAAACTTTAAATCATAATAAGGCTGCTTTTTACATACATTTACAAAACCGCCGCGAAAGGGTCATCATTACATTATAACTCAAGACGCAAATGGCTCACTGTAACGAAATATTAAATGGCTTGAAAGGGTCAAAAAATTATGTCATATTCAACCCTTTAGTGTCACCCCAGAATATTAGCATATATAATTGTATTCATAGACAAAATGTACCATCTTAGCATAGAAATAGCCCTTAAACGACCATTGAGTAACTCTGTGTGTTTATCTTGCACAATAACGCATTTGTCCTGGTAAAAATTAATGAAATGATTTTTTTTTTGCTTTTTAGAATTAAATATTGTAAACCCAATGTCATAGTAAAATTCGTAACAGAAGTTTTTTTTTCTCTTCATATCATAACTTTATTTGCAGACTCCAATAGAAAAAAGCAAGAAAATATTCATTTACGTTCTAGTGAGCCTGCTTTACAACCTTATACACTTCTGGGGCGCTATTTTGAATCTTCTTGCGGGAGTAGAGAAGAAATTTGGGGATGTTTATCTTATGCATGCGATTTCAATTTGTTTTATATATTGCCACACTGATAATAAAAACCAAATAAATACGAACGCGTAAAACATAACGTGATGATTTTAATATAGATCATTATTGCGACCTTAATCATTACCCAAAACACTTAATTAGGTTTAATTGACCAAACGGTATTAGTTTTTTTTTTCGTTTTTAAAACAGTTTTATAATGTCGCACTATGAAATGTCAATTATAAAACAGTTATTTTTACGTAATTTGACGTTTAATCATCAGAGTGCCATATGTGAAGCAAAGTGTAGTCGCATTTGAAAAATAAAATCCACAAATTAACCACTCTCAACCCTCGCGAGAAGAAGAGAAGAATAGCACCCCTTTAAGCAATAACCCAGTAGGTATGTAACCAACCTTCAAATATTCATTGTTTTTTTCACCCTTTTAATTTTCGGTTTAAGCTTAACAAAACTGTAAACAAATAAAAAATTTGAAGATCTTACTTATTTTGTGAGAATTTGTGCAAACTGAAACGTTATTTAATTAAACAGAATATAATTCAGTTCCGGGACCTCAAAAGCATGGTAGGCAAACGCGAAAACTACTACACTGCGAGGCGGACTTATCTCCCCTCGATTTCCGTATTCAGGATATTTTCCAGAAAATTGCCATCGAGTCGAAAGCACTCGGACGGGATTCTGGTTCAATTACATACACTTGTATATTCTTAATCCACCCGGACACACACATTTACCATACCAGAGGCCTGGGGTTCTATTCCTGAGATAATCGACATGAAATATTTATTAAAAAGGTCGTTCTGCGCTGCAATATTTCTAATTTTTTTTCACTTTTCTCAATCCAATAAAGTGCATATTATGGTCTTTTTAGATTAACTTATTTCAGCACAAAGATGCTAAGGCTATCAGATTACAGAGAGCTCTTTTGGACAGCTTTTCTCGTTCGGCAACGAACAATTTTTCAATTAGACTTATGTCTTCAGATGCGGTGTTCGGTATGTGGGGGGCAAGCTGCAATATTTCATGTTTCTAGACTGGCACCTGAAGCGTAAGGCTGATCACCTTACATTCATGAAGCAGGTGTTCGATATACGCTGCATGTGGTGTACCAATACAACGTTAAATTATTATTTTTTTATGTCAGTGACAAGGCTTGTTTTTACTTTGTCATTGGCTGCTTTAAATTATCACTTTGCAACATTAACTATTTTGTTTTGCCATTGTTTGAATATCCATATATCTTAAATTCTTAATGAGGTAATAGAAAAGCGAGAGTAAAGTTATCACTTAAACCAGTCATTGACAAATTAAAAACACAAACTCAGTAAATGCCAAATCATATTTATTACATTTCACTAGGTTCTTCGTCCCAATTGAAATATTTGTCGATGCATTTGATCGTTTGCAGTATTATAGCCTTTGATTTTTTTACAAATTTTGTATAATTCGCCCTTCAGATATTTACAAAAATAATCACTCGCTTCGGCGAACAATACTATTAATAAATATAATTAAATTGATGATAACATGCGAAAACCCTTAAAATAACACATATCCTTGTGATCCAAAAAGACGTAATCATTAATCACTTGAGCCTTTTATCACCAAGGACCCCCTTCATTTGTTGAAAACTAAATATCCTAACGGTCATTATCCTTAAATGTTGACAGTTTGTTCGTTTTAGGGACATTTTGTCCTTCCGAATAGTGATTCCCAATAGAAGGTTAATAGTGTTACTAGTAAACGGGTAGCAACCCCTGTTAATATCAATTATTATTAGTATCACATTGAATCCTGGCAACCCTAAAAAAACTGGTAAAATGCGTTTTTTATTGCAAAAATTCAAGTTTTGTTTAGATTACAGTTTTAAGGTTTCATTATTTTGTTTTGTTGGGTAAAACCTGAATAAGAGAACTGTGTAAATGTTGGCGCATACACTTACCATTCATAAAGTCCTGGGTTCGATTCCTGGTAGGATGGAGTGAAATATTGATTTTAAAGGTTGTTTAACTTCAATATTACATTGTTCCTGCACGGGCACCTAAAGTGGGACTGATAATTTTACCTTCAAGAAACAGATTATCAAAATACGCTGCATTTGGTTTACCAATAAAGTTCCCTGTGCACCACTGGGTCCGGAAAGGGGGAATGTGAACTTCTAATTTTGCCTCCTGCGATAAACATTTGTGTGCCAAAGTCGATTTCAGTGCACCGTCTACCCTGTTCCCGGCACTTACCCTCCTTTCAATATTTTTCTCAGTCTTTCCATCCCTAGTATATATTTCCCAGATACACAAATTCTTCTACCTGATTCAAAATATCTCCGTTCACACTGATCTCACATTTGAAAACCATCACTTTCGATTTATCTACATTCATAAGCAAATCGCTTTTCTTGTGTACATCGTAGACTTTTGTATGCATAATTACTTTATTACATAAATACTAATTAAAATAGAATGCTCGTGATCAAATTTTTTTTCAATTCATTTGGTGACGTATGAGTTTTAATACTTTATGGTTATTTCAATAGCAGCGTGGGGGTAAGGTGTAATCTGTGCAATAATTAAATCCAAATAAATTGAGTTACCTTATTCCTACGCTTGTATTACCCCGCACAACTTTGAATGTGTTGCTTAGATACGCTATTTAGCCTAAAAAATCCGATCAACCTGCTGTCGATATTTTTGTGTTCCCTAAAAAGAGAGGATTAGACAAACAACAATGCCATCATTAAAATATAGCTTTTTGGGGTGAAATCCGATGAAATAGAAATGAATTTGGGGTAAAGCCGGGTTAGAGGATACACTCTTACTAAACATTGTAAAATTAGACGGAAAAAATGTTTCTAATCTCCGTTGCAGGGGTTCATCTGTCACTATGAGTTAGCAACGTTTTGCATCACTCTCCCCTTTCTAAATAGGTAACAAACTCAAGGTGGGTACACGACCCATTCCCCCTAATGAAATCAAACTTAGCAACCCAATCAGTACCAATTTTACTCAAGGATATTGGGATCCTGGATACGCAAAGACTTGAGGATGGGAATCCGCAAACAAAAACATATTTTCGCAAATAACAAGCGTGGAGTTTTGACTTCGATTCAAAAATCGTCAAGAAATAGATACAAATATAAAATTTATTTGACTGCAATGCTTTGACTGTGTCCAGTCGATTTATTGTACAGCGCCTTTGGGGGGATTTTCACAAAACTGTCGTTTGGCGAGTCGAGCCAAAATAACAGGCGTTTGTCACTTACTTCACTTAAGTCAACAGATGGAAGAGTTGAGGAAATGTTGATGTTTAAACATGGGCAGAATGGTGAATGTTACACAGTGTGCAAATTGGCCACTTAAAACAGCTAATGACAGGTCATAAGCTCTGTAAATGCCTAGACGTCCATTATCCCTTCTCAATAATGTTTTCCCTCTCTGTTGAAATAAATTAAAATAAATATTAAACAACTTTGTCTGTAACCACTTTTTTTCTAACTTCTAATATTTCCTTTAGTCTACTCCTGTCTAGTTTTAATGATCATATCCATCTCACTTCACACTTCCCATCTTTAAAAGAACAACATTACTCAAAGACTTGACTTATTTGCCCCATAAGTATCGATGTAATATTTAGTAATCACTGTAAAAATAAAATAAGATAGAATTCATAAGTTAAGTATACTTTGATAAAGAAGCTCGTGTAGCTTTGAAACCAGTCGGTAGAAAAAATAAAAAATAATTTGTTTAAAACAAAGTTGTTTCGTACTATTTAAGTTATTGTTATTTAAAAGTAAAAAAATTCATCTACTTCAAATGTTTTTTGATTGTATGTTCTTTAAATGTTGACATTTATTTATTTATTCATTCAAAATTACTCTCGTTTAATAACTTGTTAAGTCTCTTTAGGCTGTGCCCGTGAAATGCCATGTACTTTTGATGTTTTTGTTCTGTATAATATATGTATGTTATGTTTATAGTAGCATGCATGTTGTTA